>NC_056743.1:776109856-776342356 GCF_019279795.1 Protopterus annectens | reverse complement strand
ATCATTCAGAATCCAGTAACATTCATCAGACTAGCAGTCACCAACACCAAGACTTGCCACATTTTCATTTTGAATTACGGATGCATTTTTGACCAGCTGTCATTCCAAACCTTCACTCAGAAGTATTTTCTGTCTTATAGTATACACCCAATCTTTAGTTCTGTAATGTATTACTATATACACCCAAAGTTCAGTTTCTGAGCAATATCCTACGATTTATGTTGTGTTGTAAAGGTTTAAACTTTTAACAATACACAGAGCCATAGAGGATAGATATCATTATTCTATTACATATTTGTATTGCTGATTTTCCACCTCTCAAGGGAAATCTGGTATTGTCTGAGAGTCAATTCTGATTTACTGTTGCAGTGACCCCCCCCCAGAAAAGGTAATGAAACTATGTTCAATACAATTAATGTAACAGCAGCAGTACAAGGAGATGTCACTGTAAAAACACATCTGTTTTCCCTCTGTCTTAATTTTGAGCACTAGAAAGATATTCCTGTGCAAGACAACAATTCCTGAAGATGATTAGAAGTTAGAAGTATTTTTACTACTCTGGCTAGATATTTTGTTTTTTGCTTACCATTTTATTTTATTTAAATTTGTTAAATAGTGGGGAACATTAATCCAAGATTACCTATTTTTGGGTCAGCCTGGGTGTGAACAAAACACAAATGCAAATAAACACAAAAACAAATGCATGGAAAATATTAGTTGTAGAAAAATGAGTATGAAACACTACATAATATAGTGTGTCATCTGTGAACAGTATAACAAACTGTAAACAGAAGGCCTTAGCATGACAAATGTTAGATGCAAACGGTTTGGAGAAAAAGTTCAATAATATCAGGATGGGCCACAAATTCCAACTGAGCAGGATGTAGTTGCATGTGAAGTTTGGTACGTGGGAAGCCAGCAAGGGCGAGTTAAGTAAGAATGAGGTGGAATATAAAAGGAAATAAGTGGGAAGAAATGGGGTGGGGGTATGAGGGAGCATGGCAGTGTAGTAAGTGGGGAGGAGAAAATGAGCTGAAAATGAGTTGTCATTACAGAGATGGCTGTGTCCTAGTTAGGGTAGATGACTTTTATTCCTTTTTTGGTTTAGGTTATATCATTTGTAAATTAATGACATGCCTCCATGCTTAAGCGGGGCTTAAGGTCTTTCCTGACATTTTGCATCTAGCAACGTTTAGTAATGTCTCATATTGGCATACACAAGGAAGATCTACTTAGAGAGCAGATAGATCTGCTACAAATTACTAATAGTGTTTTGGCATCTGGTTAAGCAAGGGTGATTTGAATGCTGTTTTGTAATTTGGATGCCTCTTGCCTTATACAAGTTTTGTTATTATTGCCATGGAATATTTCCGTTTTTTGTAGTAGCATATTCAGCTTTGTTTTGTTGTAAATTTTATTATTATTTTTTTTCCATTTTCCGTAAAGGCGATGCAGTTATACTAGGCTATAGCTGTGCTTTGCACACATATGTTAAATTAACTAACTTTTAGTGGGAGATTCACCAATACCTTATAGAAGTTATTTTGCTGTCACAAGCACACATCTTTGTGGGGAATGCAGACTGAAAGAATAGAAGATGCGTAGCAGCACATCTTGTATATAGGCAAGTATTGTGCTACCCACATCATTATCTTAGAAGGTGTGATATGCGAGTTGGTCCCATTACTTGGATAAATTCTGTCAGGGAAACACGACACAGGTTGATGAAATAAAATGGTTTGTTTTTTCAGTGACCTGTCCTTGAACATTTGTGTTATCGTAAGTACCTGTACACAGTTGTACTTTCCACATCATAACAAATTCATTTGTTGCTGCAAGTAGCCATCTGGGCTCCAAAATAGCTCCTTTTGCATGCAGTAGTTTAATAGCAAAAGTATAGTATACTAAGAAACTAAACTGTACTTGTTAAGTTTTATACATTTTTAGTGATTGTATAGCTCAGATTGCATTGTGCACTTCAAAGACAACTTAAATGCAGGGTTGAAGAAGGATGGAGCTTGAGACATTAGGGATAGATGAGCTGTCCTGCGCATAAGTTTTGGAGAAAGTGTGAAGAACTAGAGGTGCACAGAGTGCTTTTGCAATACACAGAGAAAATAAAACTCTAATGAAGGAAGGTTTCCCAGGCTTGTTGAGTATGTTTATGTTGTATAGTGGTTTAAAGTTATTTCAGTAGTTCTTTTTTGCCTTTTTTCCATCTACATTTTTAGGAATGCAGGTTAGTGCATATGTCTACTTTTGTTTCTATACGAATAAAATTGTATGTTTTTATATTTATAAACAAATGGTTCACTGTCCTTCCTAGAAGGCTGTAACATTGTTTTTATCCATCAAAGTTTTTATAGTGCTGTTAAGTTACTGAAATATAAACTTCCACTTAAGACTATTGTATGGCTCTTGCTTGACATTTATGAAGCCTTTGTTGTTTTTCAGTTTCGTGAGATGACATATACAGGAAAAGGACATGCCCATGTGAGCGAAATGGTATTTAATAGTTACAAGTAAGTGATGGCAGTGTCTTCTAAGCCATGTATAAAAACATAGTGGGCTGTGAGGGCTTGTTTTATGAGGGCAAGATATACCTTCTGCATGTATGTTTCTAGTGTCCACAAAACGTTTTGCTGTATCTTTAACTGACTCTATGTAGTACTGTGCATTTAAATTAACATCTCTGTCCTATTTTGTTTGTTCTTTCTTAGTTTGCTGTATAATCCCTTGTGTTTTGTAATATTGTTTTACGTGTATTTCAGTGGTTGTTCTTCCTGCTTAGATACAGATACCTATTTTACATGGTGATTCATGGAAGCATGCATGACTTTCTCAGAATGACAGTCCATTCATGTGGAGGTTAGCATACCCTGGTAGACTGACTGTTCAAAACTGGTCTCGATTCTGAGTGCCAAAGTTATAATTTTGGTAAAATTCCTGCAGCAGTTACCCAGTAACTCCTTGTAAGTATGCTGTGGATCAGAGTGACACAGTACTGTATACTTTATTTAGATACAGTATGTTTCAACAAGTGGTGGTGCTGCGGTAGCGTTGTCGCTTCACAGTAAGACGCTCACCGGTTCGACTCTCAGCTAGAGCATCTTCTGTGTGGAGACATGCGTGAATGGGCGTGCCTTCATTGAAGGTTGTGCGTTAGGGCTGGCAACTCAGCACGTAAAAATCAACTGCCAATCATTAGCGGACCGGAGTTCCGCTGTGGTGACCCCTAACCGGGAAAAGCCGAAAGACACAACATGTTTCAACAAGTCCAGGACCTGTGATAGCAGTCTTCAGCAACTTTAAGAACATGAAAGGGCGAATTTAAAACCATTGGTGATGTTGAGGACAAATGTCCCCATAATCCCCTTTACCCTCTTACTAAATATAACCTACTCTGAAGTCACAAAGCTTTGGGGAAATGTTGTTTTTACTGAAACAGTTTCTCATGGAATTATGATTCCTAAATTATACATCCATTTTCTACTAACCTGCTTTATCTTTTACATGGCAATAATGATGCTGGAATCAGTTACCCATTATTCCTTAGCAGTATCTCAGTAACTCAGGCTAATATTATCAGTTATATGTGTGCTTCCCATACAGGGAGCTCTCTTCCACCTATCTTCTTTCATAGCAATAACGCACAGCTGGGTGTGGGTAATGCTGGATTAAACCATGGTTGGCATGGTTTGGTCACGAGGTCTTTGCCGTCCTGACCAAACAAAGCCAACCGTGGGTAAATCCAGCATTACCAACACCTAGCTGTGGGTTATTGCTGTTATACTATAACATTATTTAAGAAAGAAGTTACTTACTTTTCTTAATTAATGTCCTTATATAAGGGTGACTTGCTGCTGTTTCGTGTTTTTCACAGGTATCCTAGGGCTTTCTTGATGTACTGCGCATGAATATGGACTTTCTTTCCCACATTTACGCAAATACATCATTGTTGTGGAAAGGAAGCAGTGGATAAAGGAAGATCTCCTTTACCTTTTTTTGTTTTTAATAATACAAAAAAAAAAAATTGAAGTACGGAACCAATAAAACTATCCGAACCTTTCTACTAGAATGACTGCAAGCTGAGGACTAAGAAATAAAGTTGAGTGCTTTTGTCCTTTATTTAATCAGACTTCATCAGAAATGCATTGTAGACTGTGAAATAAATTTGAGCGTTTTCGTCCTTTATTTAATCAGACATCAGAAGTGCATTGTAAGACCATGAAATAAATGTGAGCACTTTTGTCATGTATTTAATCAGTCTGCCTCAGAAATATATTGTAGGACAACATATTCCTGATGACATCTGATTAAATAAAGGATGAAAGTGCTAAAATTTATTTCCTAGTCCCCAGCTTGCAGTCATTCTAGTAGAACAGTTCAAATTGTTTTATTAGTTTGTTTCTGTGGTTTAGTGTGGTGTTGATTGAAATCCAAAATCGTTTAGACTTACAAAAGAGACAGGGTATAGAAAGTACAAGGATAATCAAATACATTTTTCTAGTTTTGCATAGCATACCTGAGTATCCTTGTATTTTCTTTGTCCTGTCTCTCTCGTACTTCTGAAGTGTCAGAATATGCAAGCTTATTTATTTATTTTTAAGAAAACAGAAGAAAACTGGAATCTCGGTAGCATATATTAATACAAGAAAGTCTGGGTGACAGAACTTTTTTTTTTGATTTACAACAGGCACGCTGGTTGGGCGGACCAGTCAGCATGCTTTTTTTTGAATGTAACTGGCCAGTCATTGCATAATAGTTATTTTCCACTGTCACTAAACATTGATGTTTCTGTGTAAAACCACCAGCATCTAAAGTAATCTCTTAACTCCACATAATTGTTACATTTGCAAAAGGAAAAAAAAAGTGCAGATGTGTTGAAATGATTACTGAACAGACTGTATTCTGCCTAGGGAAGTTGTAACTTTATTAAAACCTGCATCTTTTGTCAAGTTTTCATACTGGCTAAAATGTGCCAGTCCTGAGAGCTCTGAAAGTCTGACTTCTTAGGAAAAGTACTTCAAAAATTGAGAACTTCAGGGATCACCATTCATCTTGTAATATTGTTTCATCTTTTTTTTTTTTTTTTTTTTTTTTTATATATTTAGTTTATTTGTTAGTTGGACGCTGCACATTTTGCTACTTTTCAGAAGAGCACAGCAGCAAGAACCAATAGTTGTATAGGAAAATATATGCTGTATACAAGCTGAACATCAGACTATGAAAACGTGAATGTTCTGTACAAAGACTGAAGTAGTAAACTGAAGTACAGTAAGCAAACCCAATACAAAAGAAGGATGGCAGAAAATGTAAAAAGGAATACTGAGTTAGCATTGCTGAGGATGCATGTTTAATGGAAAACTGGAAAGGAGAGTATATAAATGAATCAAATGACATTGGTGGACCTGAAATAATGACTATTTTATTAAAAAAAATGTCCGAATGGGCTCATTGCAAGAAAGAATTTCTGCATACACCTAAATTGCAGTAACAGGAAGTGCAGGGGTATAACTAATTGCATTTAGGGTGTGAGGTGCAGCATTCCATGAAAAACAAGTATATCTACAAATCCATCATGTAAAAGTTGCCAAATTTCACAGGAAGACATTAGGAAAACTCACATTCTTGACAACCGAGCTTCCAGTCATAACATACCTTTACTATCCTTATTAAAAATGAAGCTTCCAATCATAACATACCTTTACTATCCTTATTAAAAATGAACTGGTGTCTCTTCAAAAATGTTGTCAAAGGTTCTAAAACATTAAACACAAATAAGTTACTTAGGTGGCACAGTGGTGCAGCTGATAGTGTTGTCACCTCACAGCAAGAGGTTCCGTGGTTCGATTCTTGTCTGAGGTGCCTTTTGAGTTTGCATGTCCCCCCTGTGTTCATGTGGTTTTCCTCTGGATACTACGGTTTCCTCTTACATTCCAAAGGCATGCAGTAGGCGGACTGGATGCTCTAAATTGGCCATAGTTGTGAATGTATAATATGCAAAAGCTACTGCTGCAGGGCTAGCCGTCTGGAGGTGTAAAAACCTTGGCTGTAGATGATTGTCATTGTTGAAGTGACACCCTGACCCCATGTGCAAAAATGGGGAAAAAGGGGCTGTGGATGGATGGATAGTTCTTAAGTACTTGTTGCAATATTGCTTAACCAATTAGAACGTCAAATGAATTAACCAATTAAAAAAATGGCAAGCTTTAAAGTACCTTGAACATGTATCACATATTTTACAAACTATCACTTGTAAAATATTTATTTCATATGTACATCCCAGTACAGTAAATATTTCATTAATAGTTCATTGTTTAGAGCATTACATTGCAATGTGTTATAAACAAAATTAAAACAGGCTTCCTTTTTTAACAAAATCTCAGAAAAAAATTTAAAAAAAAGTCCAGGTGATGACATGCATACCTTAAAAAAATTAAGTCTTATTGGACTTGATTATATTTCTTATAAAAATTAAGGCTGTTGGACTAATTAATGAGATGTTCTGAATATCCCAAACATGCTCTTGTACTCTTGTCTAATCTGTCTTGAGGTCTGTCCTATGTAATATTTATTTACAGGAACATCTTCGGTCATAGACAGCTGCCACTTTATAACAGTTACAAGTTCTTGGGATCTTAAAATAAAGATCTCTGTACTAATATCTAAATAAATACAGGTAGAACAGCCGTTAGAGTCCTTAAGCATTTAGTCATCCTTTTTCCATAATCTTTTATTTAATATGATTTCCAATACTTAAGAGATTTTTAACTTAAAATGACCCAAGATTTCATCTGATCACACTCTATCAATATTTAAAAATGTGTGCCACCTCTTCAAAGAAGAGGGCATGGCGCATAGCAAAATAAACATCCTTTTTATCAGGAGTACCATAACTTCTTTTCCTGTAGAGTTTAAACCTTTGATGTGTTATGAACATCTGTTTGCCACTTTCTCCAGAAAGAAACCAATTGTCTCTCTGAATAACCTCCAAGTAAAAGTCTCACTACTACCTTAGCAGCAACCCTTTGAAATTCAACATCATGTGAGCCTATGTTTCTCACTCTGAGGAACTCATCATAAGAAAGGTAGTCCAATAATGGAAAGGTTGGGCACTGGATGCATGCAATAAAGGTGTTCTCTGAGGTAGATTTTCTAAAGGGGGTCTAGTGTATCGTATTAATAGGAAAATAAATAGAGGTATCTAAATACTGACTACTCTTCTTCTACTTCTCCCTTAATTTGTAAGAAAAGGTCAATCCAAAATTGTTATTT
Organism: Protopterus annectens; assembly: GCF_019279795.1. Taxonomy (NCBI): domain Eukaryota; kingdom Metazoa; phylum Chordata; order Ceratodontiformes; family Protopteridae; genus Protopterus; species Protopterus annectens. The sequence goes on along the minus strand of NC_056743.1, from coordinate 776,335,078 downwards.
TTGTAAATGATTCAAAACTCGTTGAACATTTCTATGGCTCACTTGATGTTAAAAAATAAATAAATAATGCATTGTTTATAAAAAAATGACGTTCTCAAAATGGGGGTCCTATATATGGCAGCCTCTTCAAATATTCCCATAAGCATGTTTGCATAACTTTGGGGCAAAACCTAACACCCATTGCAATGCTAAGTATTTGTCTATACAAAGAACCAGAAAAGTAGAAACACTTGTTATGCAAAGAAAAACGCACCATTTCCAACATACTTGGGAAGCCATCAGCTTCTGTAAGAAAATGTGCTATTGCTGCTAACACCAAGTCATGGCATATAGGGGTATTAAAGACTCTTTATACCAACAGTACCTAGCCAGTAGTGTTTCTGCCAAACAACTCTTTTAATTTCCTGTTTAAAAAAATTGCAAGCTGTCATATGCATAGAATGGCAACTCTTCCACATATGGTTTAAAAACCATGTCTGTTACCAAACCTTTCTAAAGTACATCCCTCCTGAGATACACAGGGCCTCCCTGAATGGTTATCTGTATTCTAAAGCATAAAAGAAAGAAATACATGGACAACTAAACATCAGTTAATCCCCTAACTTTGCCAGTACTTCCACCAGGGAGATCAAACCTGTTTGAATTTAATGTAGGGCTTTGTGTCCCACTTTTGATAATCATCCCAATTATTTAGCAATTTTAAACATCTCCAAATAGATATCACTTTGCATAATAACAATATTTACCTGCTTTATCACCTGGCTTGACAGTTCATAGGCTCATAGATTAGTACAAGGCTAGCTGCCCTTTAGGGACATTTTAAACCTAGCCAATTACCCTATGTGAGAATCAGACCCTACACCTTGTGCTCATAAGGTAAACACCTTAACCATTAGGTCAACCTCCCACCCACTAATGGCTGTTTTTCTTTTTGTATATTTGAAAGCATTCCATTCTTTTTGAACAAATTATACTTCACATAATGTAAGACTGTTCTAAATATTTTCTACTCTCCCTCTTAATTGTATCATACAACACCAGCTTTGCCTCAGTACTGAAAGGTGGAAAAAAATATTTTTTTGACTTTTAAACTTACCAGATGAAGTATATATTTGTTTTTTGCATATCTGGCTAAATTAATTTTTGACTGATGTTATTGATCAGAAACAAACGAAAACAACTGATCACAAACCACAAACTTTATTAATATAACATCAGCATGTTAAATTATACTCACAATATTCCCTTATTCTCAGCATTTATCAGACAAGTTATAGACTACAGTACCCCTTTAGGATGTGTTTCACTAAACCTGTCATACAATTTGAAAGACCCAAAGGTTCCTAACCAAAAAGATCACAATCCCGAAGCTCCTTAGCTACCAAGATGGTCTAGAAGCTCTGTCCCTTTATTCGCCATCATATTGACTTTTGAGGGGTGATGTCTGTCTTGTTTACTGCACCAGCAGTGACCCTGTTTTCCTAGTCCTCATGTTTCTCAAAGTGCAAAAGCTCTACAAATACTAGAACCATATACCTAAATCTTCAACAGATAAATGTAACCTAGTGCCTCCAAAACCTCTGGAATAAGCTTTTTACCAGTTGAGCAGTAGAATTCATAATTTTCCTTTAACTCACTCAAGCCTACAATGCCTTTTTTTGTATAATTCCAGTTCACAACCATACTGCCTTATTACGTCCAGAACTTTTTTGGGGTCTCTCTTTTTTAAACTAAGTGACTTACCAGCTAATAATATGCAGTTTTAGAAAGAGCAAGGAGTTAACACAATGACACTAAGATTGTTAGTCTAGGATGCCCTGCAGTGGGGAAATCAATCTTTGCCACTTATTATTCATATAAGTTGAGAGACTTGCATGTTATTGTATTTGTATGGTGTGAAACACCAGTGTGGGGGACTGGACAATTCACTGTCAATGCTGGTTTATATAATACTTTAGTGACTTTCAAACTGTTGCATGACTTTAAGTAAAACCTTAGATATTGTTGAAGAATTGTGTCTTTGATAGTTGCACATCTTGAGAGATATCCAGTGTTTATTTTGCTAATAATACAATTAAGCATATGTTTCTATATTTCTTAGTAGACATACAGCTATAGGGGAATTTCTTGTTGTCATGTGAAAACTTATTTTTGGGTAACAAAATAGTTCTAACATTACATGTCTAGTGTAGATCATATTGCAATTGACTTGTGCTGTATCTTTAAGAAGCATGTCAAGGCTGTACTTGCACATAAAGACACGTGCACTCCCTATTGCCATTTTGTAAGAGCAGCCACAGTGAGAGCATGCACGATCACAGTTGTTAGTTTGTATATAAGTTACTTAAGTTAGTCAGTAAACCACTATATTAATGTGATTGTATAGACTATAGCTGTTTGACTAGAACCCACAAAGACTCTTTCATTGTGTCCAGAGTAGGAGAGTGACATGGTGTCAGAACCGGGATAGAAGAGAATAAAATCCAGAGCCATGAGGTGCAGAGACAACAGTGAAGGTAAAACCAAGAGAAACGAGCACAAAAAGAGCCAGAAAAGAATCAAAGGTAATGAGAAGTAGCATGAACTGTTTATTTGATAAAAGAGATAAAACTGGGCATTACAAGGGCACAAACAGCATTATTCAGCAATCAGAAGGCACGAAAAGTTTGCTGGCTGAAAAGAATGTTTAAAAGAAAGTTATTTGATGAGACGATTAACAGTGAAGCAAAATGAGTATGTTTAAAGATAAAATGAGCATGTTTAAAGTAACAAGAGTGTGTTCAAAGCAAAACTGAGCATGTTTAGAGTAAAACAAGCACAAGAAAAGTATATTAGGCACGAAAAGGGATTAAACGAGCAAAACGAGTATAATACGGAAAAACAAAAAAAGGACACGTTAAGCAAAAATAAAACAAGGCGACTGCATGTGTTTTTGCAAAATGCTATGTTTTGGCATAACTATGACTTCATATTGTATCAAAGGCATAACTAAAGTTATTTAAAGTATCTCAAAAGTGTGTGCTTATCACTGTACATGTGTTTCAAAGAGTTTATTGTGTGCGAAGGGCAACTGTTTCATGAAATACAGTCAAAGTATAGCCATTTCGAAAAGTTTCTTGTGCTGGATGTGTCTATTCGCAAACTGCCTTCATTACAATATGTGTCTTGCACTGTAAAGAGTTGCCTAGCAAGGTGCTGCCATTTTGGGGACATTTCAGTGTGCTGTATGCAGTTATTCACAAAGTGCAACTACTTCAAAATTTTATTAAGCTTTGGGCAAGAGAGGGTCCAGTTTATTTGCATCGTGCAGTTATTTGATATGCTTCTTACACTGATGAGAGTTGATTTCTTGCAAAACAACATTACAAGAATATTACAGTGCCAGAGAGTTTATTTCACTTGCATCGTAAATTTGTTTGAGATGTTTCTTAAAATTATGAGAAATGACTTTGGCATTTAGCCTTCCAAATGATATTACAAGAGTGTTAAACCATCTGAAAAGTTTATTTTGCAAAGTCCATTTATTCAAAGTTACAAGTTCATTCATTAGCATTATTACGAAAAGCCCATAAGAAATAAATTCAGATACAAATACTGGCATAAGTTTCTGGCATATGTGCATGAGAGTGTATATTGTCCTTATTTACAAAAATCCTTCACTGGTATGTGTTAACAATGCAGACGGATTTCGAAAACCCCTACCACTTGTGTTTGATCAGAATATTGCAGAGAAATGGAGAATGTTTGAGCAAAAGTGTGATATTTTTATACAAGCAGCTTATGCAGATAAAGATGCAAGCACCAGGGCATTCATTTTGCTAAACCTAGCTAGGTCAGAGGCCATAGAAAGAGAGCATCCATTTGTGTATGCACCTGCAGTATATTAAGGAAAAGGTGAAAATCGTATTGTTGTACAGGCTGAATTAAGGGAAGAGCCCGAGTGTTTGAAGCTCAAGTTCAGAGAAATGTGTAACCCTCAAACAAATATTACATTAGAGAGGCATTTGTTTTACACGACAGATCAGAAACCAGAGGAAACATTTGCAGCTTATATAACTGACCTGAGAAACAGAGCTAAAAACGTGTCAGTTTGGTGACTTAAAAGATGAGCTGATAAAGGACAGGCTTGTGTGTGGTATTAGTGCTGCTGTGAGAAAGATTTTATTTCATGACAGTGATTTAATTTTGAGTAAAGCCATTGAGATTTGTCAAATCCATGAGGTGACAGAAAAGCACACAAGTATGCTTGCAAGTGACAACAGCATGAGTTCAGTTGGCTCCAGAGGAAATGTAGATAGTATGCAACACGTGGCAGACAAAGGTAGGCCCAAGCACGTGGCAGCTATGAGATTTCCAGGGAAGAGACACAGCTTTCCAGCAAGCTCTAAGAAAGGAGCATGCTCCAGCTCAATGCAGTACAAGCATGAATCAGCAATACACATGTCCAGCTTTATTGTTAACTGTCGCATTTGTGGTGCAAATCATGAGTCTAGAAGAGAGAAGTCCTTAGCATTTGGTCAGCAATGCTACAAGTGTAAAAAAAATGGGGCCACTTTCAAAAGTTTTGTAAATCAAGTAAGCCTCACAGTTGTAAAGAAAGGTTACACATAGAAGCAAGTTGATCAAGTAGAGCCAAAGCAGACAGCTTTCTATGTAGATGGTGCATCAGTGCTTCATGAAAGAGTTGATGCAGTGAATTTATTAACAAGAAGCTAGGTGTTCTGTACTGTCTGGATTATTGGAAAATCCGCAGTGCTTAAAGTAGACACTGGTTCAAAGTGTAATGTTATATCAGCAGACACATTTACTAAAGTGAGAACTAACAAACAACTTAGTGTAGCCAGAAACGCAAGACTTGTTGCTTATGGTGATGAAGAAATTCATTCCTAATGTTAAGTGATGCTTTCATGTTATTTGGCAGAGGACTGTTAGACCTTGTTGTTCTATGTAGTCCGAAGACCACTGCAATCTTTATTGGCTGTCAGAGATAATTTAAGAATTAATCTCCTTTCTTTTGCTAAAGAAGTCCATCATGTAAGTGCATTTCCAAGTTCTTATTTTTCTGAAGCCATTTTCTCAGAGTATGCTGATGTTTTTGATGACAATTTAGGCAAACTTCCAGTTGTGTATTCCATAAAGTTAGACCCAGAGGTCACAATAGTCAGACCACCAAGAAGAGTTCTGATAGCTATGCAGTATAAAGTTAAAACTCAGTTGGGTAAAATAGTGCAGCAAGGTGCAATTTGCCCAGTCACAGAACCAGCTGAGTGGTTATCGTTTATTTTAGCAGCTCACAAAAAAGGCTCAGACGAAATCAGAATATGCATTGATGTGAAAGATCTGAAGAAAGCATTAAAGAGACCATATCATCAATTGTGTGTAGTAGAAGAAGTCGCAGCCTTAATACCGAATGCCACTGTTTTCTCTGTCTTGGATGCAAAGAGTTCATTTGGCAAGTGATGCTTGATCACAAATCTTAATTTCTAACTACATTTGGTACTCCATTTGGCAGATACAGATTCCTAATGATGCCAGTTGGAATAAATTCTGCAAGTGAAGTCTTTAGAGTGCAATGAAGCAAATTTTTTCAGGTTCTCCTTGTGCCATAATAGTAGATGATTTATTGGTTGGAGGCAGTGGTGAAGTAGATTGACAGAAACCTCAAGAAAGTTCTAGATAGAGCAAGTGAAGTAAACTTGAAGCGCAGTCCTTTGAAATGTAAATTCAGACTTCCAGAAGTGACCTACATAGGACATTTATTCATAAGTACAGGCTTGAGACCAGACCCGACCAAGCAAACAGCTACTCATGAGATGTCAGCACCAGATAATGTACAAGCTCTGCAACGTTTTCTAGGCAAGTTTATACCAGACTTCAGTGAGTTGACAGCACCTTTAAGAGCGCTAATGCACAAAAATGTTGTATGGTCATGGATTGGAACAGCACCAGAAGGCATTTGAAGACCTTAAGCAGAAATTTGCCACCCCATCTACATTGTTACTATGATGTAAACCAGTTACTATTTCCTGTGAAGCTTCAAAATTTGCAGGCAAACAAGAATTACACTACCCATTACTTCCAGTTTATTGAAGCCTAAACCAAAGAACAATAAAACCACCAAGGCTCAGTTGGTTAGGAAACGTAATATCCGAAAATCTAGTTATGACAGATAAGTAAATTACTTTGTCCTTTGAGGGAAGGAGAGACCGGTATGAATCCAGACAACTAAACGTTTTGATCGAATAAGACAGATTACAGGCATCTGTGTTGAGCCAAGATCCTACTTGGTAGATTCAGAAAGTGTAGAATATAGGAGGAACGATAAATATCTTCTTCCTGTATCAGAATCATCATCACCATCACAACATTGTTTCTGTGACGCAAACTTTTATTTATTTTATTTATTTATTTTATTTGCAGTTTGTTAACCGGGAAAGTCCATTGGGCCAGAATGAGCCTGTTTTCAATGGAGGCCCGGGGAGAAAAGCTCCATATACAATTATTACAAAGCTAATATCAACAAAATTAACAAGTAGATTGCAATTTTCAAAAACTACTAAAACACAGTAATATAGAAGACAGACTAATAGCATTTAAGCAGCACAGTAATATAGAAGACAGAATAATAACATTTGAGTAAGGTGTTGTAACATAGCATTGAATGAAATTAAAACACAAGTAGTTTGTGGAGTACATAAGTATAATTTGGAGTGCAGGCATTTATGCAGTCAAAGTTTCATAAGGTGAGAGGGAGGAAGAATTGGAGGGTGAAAGGTGAATAGGTTGAGTTATGAGAAAGGAAAAAAGGGAGAGATTCTGATTCCTTCCAGAAAATGTTCCAGACATTCCACAGGTCAAACATTTTGTAGAGACAGTTCCAGTTGTTAATTCTAATTCCCAGGTTTGTGTCACACGATATGGCGAGTATCAAAGCCATGTCTGAAATACGCAGCAACGTGGACGTGTGTGTGTGTGTGTGTGTGTGTGTGTGTGTGTGTGTGTGTGTGTGTGTGTGTGTATGGGTCTACTTCAGAAGATCGACAGACCATTTGATCGACATTCATTTGGTTGACAACCAGTATTAAAGGCACTTGACAGGGATTTGCCCCCCTCCCCAATGTTGTGCGACCCTGGAGTTGTTATATATAGTTGGGAGGGTGTGGGGGGTGAAGCCCCCCACCTATTTCCGTTTAAAATGTGTAGTTTTTCCTTTGCCTCCCACACCCCCCCCCCCCAACTATATATATCAACTCCAGGGTCGCACAACATTGGGGAAGGGGACAAATCCTGGCACTGGTGCCAGGACAAGAAAAAATGGTAGTGTAGAATCCTCAAAATACGGAAACATTCCTATAATGGGGCCAGACCAGGCCCAGGGGGAGTGTGCCCCCCACCCCATTGTAGAAAGAAGTAGCAGTCCACAAAAAGTCACAAAAACTGATAGGCCAAAGAAGAGCCATAAAGACGATAGACTGGACTATTGAGGATAAGAAAGAAATTATGTATTGTTACTATTATACAAAAAGCCCAGAATTTCCAGACAAAAGATATACAAAAACACTGAGAGAAATTAGAGGAAAGAAAAATACTTCCACAAGAAAAATACTTTCACGAGAAAAACTGTCAGAAGCTTCAAATAAAACATTGTTTATTACTACAACAGATTTGTGAAAAACAGTATCTAGACCAAGAAACTTTGATCTGTTTGGAAAAAGAAGCATCTGAAGAAGTGCAAAATATAACCAATAAACCAGGAGATTTTTGAAACGTATAAAAAAGAAATATGGACATGGGAAAGAAAGGGATATTTAATATCGTGCAGTATTTATGCAAAGGCAAACACCAAATTAATCAATATAAAGAAGGCAGCCCCAAAGATATTTGAAGAGAAATACAGGTAAAGGCATCCATATATGGAAAATTTCACAATAAAAATTAACATCACAAAGAGGGAATGTAGAAAAGAAGATTAGTCAAGTAGAATTAAAAAAAAATAGAAGTTGAAGTTATGGAATGCCCGCGAAGTGAAGGATTTGGTGTAGGTCTAACACAGGTTACATTGCAGCATGATGGAATGAGTCCCCAAAGTAAGGAGAAACAGGAAGATCAGGAGACATCTGAAGAAGAAATCTGGGCATGGGAAAGAAAAAGAGATTTAATATGGCATAATATCTATGCAAAGGAGAAAGCAAACTAATCAATACAAAAAGAGCCGCACCAGTGATATTTGAAGAGAAATACGGGCAAAGAAATCCAGACACGGAAAACTTTACAATACAAAAAATAAGACAAAGAGGAAAAGAAGATTAGTAATGGAGAAATTATAGAGGTAGAAACTGAGGTTATGGAGTACCTGCGAAGTGAAGGATTCAGTGTAGAAAATCTAATTTAGAAAGCACCACAATGGGATAGAGCAATGGACATCCAAATTATGGGTAAACCAGTGGAACGAGAAGCAATTAGTTAGGTGCCATATGAAGATATTTTGGAGTCTTCGACAGGAAACCAGTATAAATGTTCACTTGAAGCTGGACAAGGGAAGGAACAAGAAACTGTGAAAACCTTGACACAGTCAGTGTTGAGGAGAGACAGGCCAGTGAGTTCCCATATGACAGAGCAATGGATGGCACAGGATGAAATTGAAGAGAATGTGCCACAGGAAGATTCTATAGAACTTTCTATAGAATGCCCGCAAGAAATGGAAAACAAAAAATATGCCCTCAGTTTAGAAAAAAATGAGCTAAGAGAGGAGTTGCTTGATTTAATAGAGATAGACAGACATATTAAGATCAATGAAAGACGTAGACTGCAGAAGGTCAATAAAACCCAAAAAGTCAGAAGTTTGATAAAAGAAGTTAGGACTGACCATAGAGATCCATGAGATATAACAGAAGTAAACAGGATGTATTACTGTGCAGCTAAATTAATAACGGATAAAGTCTTACTGCAGGAACACAGGGTAGAAAGGGAAAGGAAGGGGAAAATTGAATTCCATCATGGAACTACTGAATAGAGAAAACTTTAATGCAATTAAGACAAGAAGTGTCACTGATAGAAGAGGGAACAGATCAACAAAAATAGTTAAAAAGATAGATGTGATAAAAGCAATGTGCAGTATTAGATCAGATCAGGATCTATCATATACTATCACAAATAAACTAAAAATCTCAGCACAGGTGGAAAACGTAGAAGATACGCAGGTAAATATAAAGGAAAAGTGCAAAATAATGGGTTTGATGACCCAAAAATGTTTTATAGAGAATTGGAAAACAAGGTAAAAGGAATTGAAAGACCACCAAAAAAGATACATTTTGGAGAAGTAAAAGAAAGAATAAGAAGTTTAAATGTACGAGTTATGAAATGGGAAGAAGTAATAGCCACAGAGATTGAAACAAAATTAAGAAAAGCCTCTAAGTGGAAAACCTCAGGCTCAGATGCAGTATGTATTAACATTTTTGTATGAAGATTTAGCCATGAGTAAGAACTATTTATATGCTCAACCCAAACAGACACCATCCTGGCTAACAACAGGAAAAACAGTGCTCCTACTTAAAGCTACTCTAAAAATGGCAGACCAATAACTTGCCTTCTGATGATGTGTAAACTATACACTGGAATTGATGCCGAGAGAGTTTATAGTCATTTAGACGAAAACTCAATTTTGGCAATAAAATAAAAGGGCAGTTAAAGAAGGTGATATGGAACAAAGGATCATTTGTTATTAAATAAAGTCATAGTGGAGAACTGTAAGAAGGGGAAGAATCTAAGTGTGGCATGGATTGACTACAGAAAAGTATTTGATAGTATCCCACATTAATGGATACGAGTGCTTAAAAATGTATAAGATACACCCTGTACTGATCAACTACATTACAGTGACCATGAAATAGTGGCAGAACACTTAGCAATTAAGCCATGATAAAGGATGAATTATTATTGCAGGGATAAAAATTCGAAGGGGGATATTCCAGGGTGACTCTCTGTCATCGCTGCTATTCTGTCCTGCCCTTAACCCATTAAGCTGTCTACTTAGGCCATGGCTATAATTTTGGCTCCTAGAAAACAACAAAGTGTAAATACTTCTCATATTCTCTTTGTCAATAATTTGAAACTGTGTAGCTCATCAGATAAGAAACTGAATGCACAACTGCAAGTTTTTATAACTTTTTGAGATGATCTAAGAATGTCATTTGGTCTTGATAAATGTGCAAAAGCAACATGTAAAGCAGGAAAACTGCAGCACCAAGAAAACATCAGTTTGGGATAAGAATGTGATGTAAAACTTCTGAACCCTAATAAAACTAAACTTCTACTCTTCTCTCCCACTAGTAGATCCACCACACTTTCATTCTGTGTCACATCTAACAATGGTACCACTTTTCCCCCAGATAATCACACCAAACTGCTAGGAGTTATCGTAGACAATAATCTCAAATTTGACCTACAGGTAAACAAAACCATACAGACCATCGATAAGAAGCTTATATCACTGTATAGAAACAAGACATTTTTAACTCCACTGGATAGGACTGCAATTCCCCAATCACACCTACTCTCTACTATCTTATATGCCTCACCTGTACTCTCAAACCTCAACAAATCTGAATTAGGTAAGCTGTCCCATAGCTACAGTCATATTGCCAGATTCGCCACTGGCTCCACCTATAGAACCCACCACTGCCAGAACCTTAAACAACTAGAGTGGCTAGAACTGCCCAGCTTAATTCAGTTCAATCACAGTGCACAAAATGTTGTACCACACTGAGGATACCCCCTCACTTATAAATATTATTAAGCCATATAGCAAACTAAGATCCCTGTGGTCAGCCGATAAACTACTGGTCCAAACCCATATAGCTAATAACTCTGCTGGTGAATCCCAGTTTGCCAACTTCATTGGCAAAACCTGGAATTCGTTGCCAAACTATATAACCCTACAATCCTCCAAAAGTCTCTTAAAAAAAAACCTCAAACAGTATCTCAAAGTGAATTGGCCATGCCCTTGTACCAACCCTGATTAAGTTATAAACTAAAAGCATATTCTGCAATTATCATAACTTGTAAATGCATCACCAAGCTCCGCTTCCAATCTGATGTCTCTTACTTTTAATTGTCTGTCTATGACAATTGTGAGTCCCTACTAGGGAACACTACTAACCCATGTATATAATCACTTTGTTTTTATAATTGTTTGCTAACTTCTGTGTAATCTATGTAAGTTTGTCTTTCTGGATTTTTTTCTCACCGGGCCTCCGCTGAAAATGGACATGTATCCAGTCGGACTATCCCAGTAAACAAATGTAAAACAAATAAATAAAAGAACTTCAGCAAAAGGGAGTGTAAAAATATTTGGGAATTGATAAGAATCAATAATAAAACATGAACAAATGCGAATAGAACTTAGTAAGGAATACTTTAGAAGACTTAATCCTGAAAACAGCATTGACATCTAGGAACAAAATTCAAGCTATAAACCGATTTGCTCTTCCTGTCCTAACTTACAGTTTTGGAGTGATTGGCTGGCCCCAAAACATGTTGGATAGATTAGACAGGAAAACAAGAAAGATGCTTCATGCTCACCAAATGATTTATAAAAATCATTGCATACCAAGATTATTTATTCTCCTTTCCAAAGGAGGTATGGGCCTCCTTGAAATTGATTACATGTATAGATCTGCAATTGTGGGACTGCAGACATATCTGCTGACCTCACAAGACCCAAACATAGTGAAAGTTTTGAAACATGAGGAGAACAAATCTAAGATGACTTCCCTGCTTAGTCTAGCAGAAGCATAGTGGCATCAAGCAGGAGTGGAAATCAAACCAGAAGTAGATAAAAATCAGACCGCAACTGAATGTGCCAAAAACAAAAGAAAGAATATAAGGTGAAGGACCAGATGAGAAGGCAAGGAGTGTGGAAGATGCATAAATATAGTTGCAAGTATAGAAAACTTCTAGAAGAACCTCATGTTGATAAGGATCAAACGCATAAGGAAAGGCAAATTCAAATCAAGGGATGAAAGAGTAATATTGATGGCCCAGGATAGTGGGCCTTGTACACGTTGGTTTAGAAAAGTCCATTGAACATGTGGAAGAAACAGATAAATGTAGGTTTTGTAAAACAGAACTGGAAACAGTTGCACACCTTGTTGCTGGCTGTGACATACTAATGGCTGAAGGACAGTATACTGAAACACATAATAATGTGGCAAGATTGTTGAACTGGTAATTGTGCAAACATTATGGAAATGAAGTGGCTGAAAAACGCTAGAAACATGAGCCATAAAGTATCATAGAAAATGATGGTCTACTTCACATGGGATCACCCATTACAAACAGTTCAAAAGATAGCTGCTAGAAAACCAGATATAGTGGTCCATGAAAAAAAGACAAATATAGCATTGATCATTGAAATCGTCACACCTAGTGACTACAGTGTCTTGCGTACAGAGAGGCACACTGTCAGAAAATATCAGGATTTGCAGGCAGAAATGAGAGCATTGTGGAAGAAAGATACCAAGACAGTTCCAATATTAGTAAGAGCAATGGGTCTTATAAAAAAAGAATCTACAGTCATATTTAGATACATTACCATTACATGCAACTACATACAAATTGCAGAAGGAGTCAGTACTGGGCACATTGTGAGTGCTGCGAAGAGTACTTCTGGCTAACGTCAAAGATTGGAACAATATTAATTTCATCAACTTTAAATGTACTTTGACTTGGGAATCGGGTCCATTCCCATCATGGTATTAGAAACCCAAAAAGATTTGGAGAAATTAAAAAAAGAGTTCCTTTCTAGGAGTATTAAAAAAAAAGATGCAAGTATTAACAATGTGTTCCACTATAGTAGTTTGCATCCAGTGCAGTTAAAAAATATTAAGGGGCAAACAATTGAGACTCACTTTTAATCATGGAATTTCTGATGTAGAAAACAGCATTTTAATGATAGAAAACCAGCACCCAGCTTATATAGGTAATGATGCTGAGATCTTGGAGATTAGACATTTCCATTATAAACCATGACTACTGTTGTCTAAGCAAATAATCAGTAAGGGCAAAGGAAGGTTAACAAGAATTAGGTTCTGGCTTTTAACATATGCACTAAATAACTGGTGAAATAAAAATAATTGACAAGTAAGTTGAAATTTTTTTCTAGGGTGTGATGAGGTTATTCACAAGAGTGTTTGAACCTATTTTTTGTAAATACAAGAAGTAAAAATTTAATAGCGTGTTTTAGTTAATATATATTTGGCGAAAAATCCACCAAGAAAAGAAAGAGTACCTTTCCATGTTATTTTTTCTGTGATATAAGTTTATCAAGAAAGGTAATGCGTTTTATTTGATCTTCTTCTTCTTTCGGCTTTTCCCTGTTAGGGGTCGCCAAAGCGGAACTCCGGTCCACTAATGATTGGCAGTAGAATTTTTATGGGTGCCGAGGTGCCAGCTCGACACCCAACCTTCAACGAAGGTACGCCCATTCTACGCATGTCTTTCGAACGCCACTCGACCACAGGGAGGACATGCAGACTCCACAAAGAAGGCGCTCCAGCCGAAAATCGAACGGGAGAACTTCTTGCTGTGAGGCAACGCTACCACTGCACCACCGCAGATACATTCATCAATTAGTGTCTAAAATACAATATATCTGAATGAACAAAATGCACAAAACCACTCACTCAGTGTTGCAAAAATACACAAGACGTATACAACCTATATGTCAGTGGTTGTATAGAAGTGTTCCGTGTCCACACTAGCAAATGCATCAAATACTTTCCACATAAAAGTCTCAATATAGAGCAGATAAAAGTTTTGCAAAAGTGAATGAACAAAGAACCAAACAAAATGAAACGGCACCATCCAGTGGAGAACCCATGAACAAATACAACATCTCACAAACAAATGTTGATACGAGATAAAACAAATCTCGCCCATCTTGGTATTTTAATTGCATGACAGAATCAGAATATGTGAAAAATGTTTCTATAGGTTTCAGCTTTTTATATGAGGACAAAAATATAAGTTACATTGAGGGAATTTATGGGCACGATTATGCTATCAGGTCAAAATATGAGAAAAAGTTTCTTACTTTGTGCTTTTATTTAAAGAAATTGTATTTTTATATGTTTTATGCTGTTTAGCTTTAAGAGGTGGAGATCTTGAAAATATAGTTGATACCAAGGAATAAACTTGGTAGGAATATCTTATCACATCATTAATTAACCTTAGATGTGTTAAAAGAAGAACTTTGCTGCATGTGTGTATGAATGCAGAAGGATGTGTTATGTATTCAGTTGTCTTTATAATCGGCTTTTTGTTTTGTTTTCAGACTTCCTCAGAAAAAAAAGTTTTTGACTTTCTTCTTTCATTTTTACTAAGTATCTACTGTGTATGGTAAAATTGTGGCCAAATTCACATTATTAACTTTCTTTGTTATATTAATGAAGTTCCTAGCTTATGTTTGGTCATTTTCATTCATTTTCAAATGCTAGTGTTTGACCATTTACTGTGTCTTCTTTCATTTAGTTTTGTGATGAACTGTTGATCAAAAACCTGTTTGTGAAATGCACTTTGAATATTCTAGAAGTGACTTTGGAAGTTGCATGCAGTGAGTAACTGCTTGATTTCCTTTTCTGTTAAACCCAACTCACAAATATTTTATCCTGCATATGTCACTTAGAGGTACATTTATGCATCTTGTCAGAGCATACAATGACTTTACTTATTCTATGAGAGTATGCCGTACACCTTCATCTTCAGTTTTTCTGTAACTTGATTACTTAAATCTCAGTCCTAATATTTTGTATGAAAAAAAGTTCCTATGTTTGAAGGCAGGTCATAATTTAGAAACTGCACTAGTACTATGTCTGTGTTTTGAATGTACAGTATAGCATAACATCAGGTACTGCCTTGGATTCCAACCTTTTAAACTGTCTACCAGTAGATGGAGAAGAGTGAAACTTGCCTACTTCAACACTTTGAAGATGCCCAATAAATGGACCAGTGAGATGAGTCCCTCACATGACTCCAGGCCAGTGTTGGAATAGTATGACAGGGTGAGAGATTCGAAAACCAGCTATACTCATGCAGTCTTCCTATCAAGTCTGCACATAAGGCTGTCTCATTGTTGTGTTATATCATCAGTTCCTCCTTTACTTTCAAGGAGCTGAGCTTGCACCTATTGCTGACTGGCAGTGAGAGACCTTTTCAGGAAATGCATGCTGCCTGTGCCTATGAGTGGGTATCCCAGGCCTGCTCATGGCTAACCTACTTCCATGAAGCTGTTCCTCGATGTCTACTGTCATGTAATTGGTGAGCATTCAGGCAGGACCTGAACATTGAAGCCTCCCCGTGCCTGCACCCCTTTTAATAGTATTGTCAAAGTCCTCTGTGGACCAGCTTGCGTGTTATCCTGCTTCACCACAAAACTGTTTTTCTCTGGGTAAGAAAGATGAAGAGCCCTTAGTCATCCCTGATATAGCTGATCATTAACTGAGCTATTTTTCCAGCATGGAAACATCCACGTTCTTGGCTCCCAGGAAGACTATTTTCCTGTGTATGCTCCAAGCTGAGTGGAAAACGTTCCTGTCTAAGTATCCTATGGCAGACTTAATTTTGTCTGTCATAGGTTCCAAAGACAATAGCAACTTCCCACCTTAGTCCTAGATAAGGGCAAGAGGAATTTCTCCTTTTTCCATGCTGGGACTTAAATCCTTTGTCTGTCTCACTTGGCCATATTCCAGCTCTCACAGATGGTTCAGAACTGGAAAACCTGTCTGACCATGGCTTTGAGTTTTTGATCAAAACACTTATTACAGCTTTCCATATTACAAACGTGCACCTCAAAATGGCTGACTAACTGCATGGGAGTCAGGATGAAAATCCCTAAAAGACAAATAAAGGTTTACTCTACCTTGACAGCACCCGGTAGAGCAGTCTACTTTTTGTATATCCTTCCCACTTCTGGTGTATGACAGGAATTGTCACTGTAATGTGCAGTTCTCATGTTTTACAGATAAACGTTAATATTGCAGTGTCTCCAGGATTTCTTCCTTCCTGATGATAAAACAGTCTCAAAGTTAGTGCATATATATATATCAGTCACTTGCATTTCTCTCTTAGAGCCTCCCAGGTTTTTAATATTCTATTTAGGATAATGTTTGGAAAGAAGGGCGACTAATTGTATCTTCTCTCTCTCTGCCTTTTTCTTTAAAAAAAGCTGCTTGAACGAAGTATTATCTTTATTCCGAGTGCAATTTACAACCCTGCAGGATTACCTTCTCATTTCCAGACCACAGCACTGGATCTTGTACTTAATGTTACGGGACACCTAGGCAGATCTCCCAAGCTGAGTGATCTGCACTACCATTGTGGTACCTTTAACCAGGAAAGAACTGAAGATGGTGTGGGCTGCTCTCCATTTTACTCAAATGCCAGACTGGCTTCTTGGACAGGAGGGAAAGAGTTCACCTCTGCTGTTTGGAAGTCTGAAAATGCCAGCAGTCAGGCCAGAAAGGCTGACATCTGCCTTTTTCTTATCCCAGAGGTAATACTGAAAAAGTAATCCAGCAGTTTGCATGCTTACTGTTTTGGTGATTGTACTTGCAGCACAACTTTTGTTTATGACTAGCTCCAGTCATTGCATATTGCAGGCAAAGAAATATTCAAATATACCCATACCTGGACGATTGTCTATTTCAGGCAGAAAGTAAGGACATTCTTTTAAATCATCCGGCCTTTGTTCAAAGGGTATTGACTTGTCTGGGGTTCACCATAAATGAAAAGAAATCCCATCTGGTACCCTGTCAACAAATTATATTCCTGGGAGCAAACTTAAATACAACCTCCCAGATAGCTTTCCTCATGCCAGAGAAACAGATTCATTTGACAACTTACTTCAAACAAATGGCCACAAAAACCCAGCTTATCTGCAAGGCAAATACTGTAAGCCTTGGAGTTCATAGCCTCCTGCATTCTTCTAAGGCTGCATATGAGGAAACTACAATGGTATCTCAAAAGCCTTTGGTGTCAACATTCACAGGATCTAGAAGCAAAGATTCCTATCATACCTTGCCTATGCTTAGAGTTCCTTTGGTGGGCAGAGGCCTGCCACCAAAACAGGGGACTACCTTTCACATTACCCCCTGCCACACGAATCCTAACAACAGACACATCAGACTATGCATGGGGGGCAAATGGAACCCAATTCAAATGCACCTGCACATAAATCAAAAGGAAATGTTAGCTGTACAGAATGCTCTGACAGTCTTCAAGGACCACATTCTTCCAGGACAACTAATGGTAAAGACAGACAACACCACTGTCATGTGGTACATAAACAAGCAAGGGGTCACACATTCTTACCTCCTCTGCAGACTAGCCATGGCATTGTGGAACACAGTCTTGAGCTACCAAGTGAATCTACAAGCTCAATTCCTGCCAGGAAAACTAAATACACTGGCAGATGGTCTAAGCATAAACCTCATGGACCCACACGAGTGGAAACTGGAACCAAGGATTTTCAACATGTTGACAAGCAAATGGGGGAGCCCAGATATAGACCTGTTTGCTTCCCCCCAGAACCATCAACTGGGCAAATTTTGCACAAGGATTCCCCACAAGCTAGCTTGGAAAGTGTATGCTCAGTTTATGCCTTTCCTCCTTTGCCTCTGCTCTCCAAGGTACTACTAAAGATCAAACAAGACAAGCCAAGGACGATTTTAATTGCACCAGACTGGCCTCGCCAACACTGGTACCCACTCTTGCGCAGTGTGTCACGCGGGGCTCCATGGCACCTGCCTCAGATTCCTTCCCTGTTGTCTCAGCAGGAGAAACAGATTCTGCACCCTCAGCTGCAAACCCTGAACATAGCAGCCTGGCTAATTACCTAATCTCTCCTTCACCATCCCTCAGTAAATCAGTGATGGATATCATTTTTGAGGCAAGTAGGCCTAGTACTAGAAAATCTTATGCTGCAAAATGGAAGAGATTCTGTGCCTGGAACCAGTCTCAAGGAATGAATGCTACAGTGCCCAGTTTACCTCAGATTCTACAATACTTGACTGAGATGCTTCATAAGGGCTTGTCTTTTTCCTCCATCAAAATTCATGCCTCAGCCATTTCAGCTCATTGTAGTACAGAGTCCTCCCCTCTTCTCTCACCCACTGCTCAAGCAGTTCCTTAGAGGGGCCAAAAATTTAAGGCCACCCAGGAGAGCTCCAACTCCAGCCTGGGATCTTAACTTTGTCTTGGAGAATCTCACTCTTCCTTTCGAGCCAGCTGCTACTGCAGATTTAAAATTTCTTTTCTGGAAAACAGCTTTCCTTTTAGCAATCACTTCTGCAAGAAGAGTATCTGAATTACAGGCCCTTATGGCAGTGGAACCTTTCATTATCTTTCATGCGGACAGGATGTCCCTCAGAACCAATCCCTCCTTCATGCCCAAGGTGGTATCCAGTGTGGCTCTTAATCAGTCCATTCATTTGCCTACCTTCTTTCCTAACCCACAGAACAAAGGGGAACGGATACTGCACTCTTTAGATGTGCACAGACAGCTTAGATTCTACTTGGACAGGACTAAACCTCAAAGGAAATCTGAACAACTGCTGGTGGCATTTGCTGCAGGGACAGAGGGAAAAGCTATTTCAAAACAAACCATTTCAAAATGGATAGGCCACTGCATTCATTTCTGCTATAAGCACCATGGAAAACCTATCCCACAGGGCATCAGACCCCATTCAACCAGGGCTGCATCTACCTCTACAGCCTTTCTCAGGGGCATCCCTACTAGGGACATCCTAGAAGCTGCTACCTGGAGTTCTGTTCATACTTTCACCAAGCATTAGCATTTGCCAATTTCCTCTAAATCCAGAGCTGGTTTTGCCACTGCTGTCTTGCAGAGTCCCATAGCTGGTCCTAATTCTATTTAAATTCCTCCTCCCAACCTTAGCTTTGGGAATCTACCCAAATGTAATGACTGCAAAAGTGAAACATGAAGAACATAGTACAGTTGTGTGCACTTAACATAAATGTAGATGTTCGAGTGTATTCACTGTTGCAGTCCTGGTTACCCTCCCTCCAGCCCCCTTTCTTCTTTTGGCTATACCTCTACTCTCACTTACTGTGCTCTAAAAGCTTTTTGGTGTATTTGTTTTTTTTTTTGGAGGTATATCCTTGTATTTTTAGATTTAATTGCTTCCCATTAGGGGGACACCTGACATCTGGGGCAAGAAAAACTGATGTAATGGCATCGGCTGCATGTTGTATACCCCTGACGACCTGACGTCATGGAAGAAGGGACAGCAGCCGACGCAGGACCCAAGTCTTTGTTAATCAGGCAGACTGAGGGCTACTGCAAGCAGATAACCTAAATGTAATGACTGCAACAGTGAATACACTCGAGCATCTACATTTATGGTAAGTGTACAGAACTGTACTGTCTTAGGTGCCGTGGAGGTCGGTATTCAAGATGATGAGTGTGCTGTCCCAATTGTCAGCTCCCACCAGAGGTACCGGCACTCTTCCCCCTAAAGCACCTACTTCTGTCTCAGCTCCTACCCCCTCCACGGACAGCAGAGACCCTCAGCCTCAGGAGTCACCGGCTGGTGGCCCCACTCTTCCGAGACCTCCCCAGAATGTCCTTCTGTGGAGCCCCCATGGAAGAGAACATGTAAGAGGAAGCATGTTGACTCCCAGGATGAGTCTCTGACCTCTGACACTGACCTCGAGGAGTGGGAAGGGTCCCCAAAGTTCTCCTCTGATGATGTCTCCTTCATAGACATCCTGGAAATCCTTAAGTAGAGATGCGGCTGGCCCACTGTCACCCCTTCTGATGAGGAGTCTGTGTACCTGAAGGCTTTCGGGTCTCAACCTTCAGCCTCTTGGGTGTCTCCACCTTTTGATGAACTGATGGAGCTAGTTAGTCGAAAGGTGTGGGATACTCCTGATGCCGTGGAGCCAGTCCCCAGGAAACCGAATAAGTTTCTTTCTGCCCCCTCCTGAGAAAGATTATTTGTCTAAAGGTGTTCCCGTTGATGCCATGGTGGTGGCTGCGGCCACTAAGAAGGAGCTAGCTGAGACTTCTTCTGTTCATCCGCCGAATAAGGAGTCTCAAATGATGGACAGATTAGAAGCGTATCTTTAGTTCAGCGGCGTTTACCCTCAGATCGCTGAACTACCTTACTCACTTCATGAGACTTAAGATCCAAGGCCTTTAACACCATCCCCCACTCTAGAATCTTAGATAAACTTACTAAGCTGGGCAGTAATCCCTACGTCACCCAATGGGTTGCTTACTGGTAGAACCCACACTGTAAAAGTAGCCGACTCCAAATCCAGCTCCAGACAAGTGACAAGTGGAGTACCTCAGGGTTCAGTCCTGGGACCGCTCTTGTTTGGCATCTACTTCTCTGAAGTACAGGCCAACACTAAGGGACTCTGGCTAACAAAGTTCGCAGATGACTGCAAACTGGGAGCCATTATTGAATCCCCAAATGATGTGGATACTCTACAAAAGGGCCTTACAGAAACAGATGCTTGGTGCCAGAGCCATGGGCTCAAGCTGAATGCCAACAAATGTATAGTTATCCCCTTTGGGAAAAAAACTGTATCCGTGAATTACCATATACGTGGCAGTACGCTAAACACCGAAAGTGTGATAAGAGACTTAAGGACACAGGTGGACAGTGGTCTCACCTTCGATAACCACATCACCACAACAGTCAGGAAATCCTTCTATGTGGCACACCTCATCACTAAGGGCTTTTCATGCTGAAAAAAGGAGGTCATTGTTCCACTGTACTCATCCCTCATTAGACCCATTATAGAATACAATGCCCCGTTTGGTATGTACCTCACAAGACAACTGCAACAACTGGTAAGGCCGCAGAAATACCTCACTAAAAGAATCACAGGCCTAAAGCAGATACCCTACGCTGACCGCCTTAAAAAAACTCCAGCTATACTGTCGCATATCGTCTACTCAGAGGCGATCTCTGCTTAACATACAAGGCCATGTCAAACCCAGAGCTGTTGGACATGCTACACTTAAAGAAATCCCAATCCCTCAGAGCCACACGCTCCAGGGATCTAAATCTTGTCATCACAATAAACAAAACATGCTGGAGAGATAGGTTCCTGACCCAGAGACTCCCCAGACTCTGGAATAGATTGCCCATACATGTCAAGCAGAGTGCCTCTTTGGCCCTCTTCAAAAGGAACCTTGACGATTGGATGGGAGAAAGGAAATTCACCCCGGGAATCACGTCAGTTGCCCTGCTAGACGGGTGTCCAGGGAAGTAAATAGTGTGGGAAGAAATAGCCAGGGAATGGTTATGGCTAGGCTTGTATAGGCCCTAGGGCTGATAGCCTAGTACCAACCTATGAACCTATAAGAGTTAGGAGATTCTCTACAAGGTACATGTACTGAGGGAGTCCCTGGCAAGGTTTCTGCCCAGTTGTCCACCTTGAACTCTATCGTCAACTCTTCCATGCGGCTTATTTCGTATGCAGCCAATGGAGCGAGTAGAGCAGCGGGTTCAGGAATGTCCCTGGGTGTCATTCCTGGATGCATTTGTGTAACTTTGTGGAACCATTCAAGTCTACCTTTACCAATGCCCCCTTCGACGGTTCCTCCTTGTTTTGATCCAAAGTAAAAGACACTCTCACCCCGTTTGAGCAAGAAGAAAAAACACTGTCTGCCATGAGAGTACGTTTTACTGTCCTCTCTAGACCATACCTTAAGGGTCAGAGGGACGGTAAAATATGGTGCAAGAAGTCCCAGAGGTTTTTCCAGGATGCAGAGGGTGACTCCTCCTTCAGAGGCAGAGGAGGAGGAGGAAATGGTAGACGTCGCCCTAGAGGCAGGGGTGGTCCACAAAACCAGGGAGGTCGTGATTCCTTTCGGGGTCAGCCTTACCACCGCTCCTGATGTGGGGCCCGACTGTGCTTCTCTGGGGCCGGTCGAGGGTTGCATTTCTTTGTACCCAGAAGCCTGGCTGGGTATCACTCAAGACAAGGTGGTACAAAGAATTATTACCAGAGGTTATGTCATACCCTTTTCTGTTCCACCTGTTGTTCCCAAGAAGA
The DNA here is from genome assembly GCF_019279795.1 of Protopterus annectens. Lineage (NCBI taxonomy): Eukaryota > Metazoa > Chordata > Ceratodontiformes > Protopteridae > Protopterus > Protopterus annectens. The sequence goes on along the minus strand of NC_056743.1, from coordinate 776,312,989 downwards.
TCCAAGATGTTCCACCCAGTCACAGGGATCAGGCAACTGTGGAGGTCAACAAGTTGCTGTCAAAAAGAGTCCTCCAACATGTCCCAGCAGACCAAATAGGATCCGTAACTTACTCCAGATTCTTTTTAGTGCCAAAACGTACAGGAGACTGGAGGCCTATTCTGGACCTCAGCAAATTGAACGATTCAGTAAAGAAGGACAAGTTCCAGATGGTGACACTGCAGTCTATACTCCTGTTATTAGGGAGAGACAATTGGATGTGCTCAGTAGATCTCCAAGATGCTTATTACCACATAAAAATGGACAGGGCATCGAGGAGTCATCTATGCTTCGTTCTATGCCCTTTAGTCTCACCACAGCCCCCAGGGTGTTCACCAAATGTATGGCAGTAGTGACAGCTCACCTGGGACGTTCAGGATTCCAGGTGTTTCCGTATCTGGACGACTGGCTGTTGACCACCCCCACCAGGCATCTTCTTCTTCAGACCAGGGACGCTACTATTCAGCTTTGTGCCCAGCTGGGAATTTCTATAAATTGGGAAAAATCTGCCTTATTGCCCTCTCAATCTGTGATTTTTATAGGCGCAGAGATAGACACAGTAGACATGTTGCCTCGTCTTCCTGCCAAAAGGGCACAGAATCTGGTTCTTCAAATTCGGCGTCTTCTTCCCTTATGAAAAGTCAAAGCCAAGATTATTCTGCAACTTCTAGGGACCATGGCTTCCACCATATTACTAGTGCCACTAGCCAGGTTACACAAGAGAATTCTTCAGTGGCTTCTGTCATCCCAGTGGTCTTTTCAGCACCTCCTGTTATCTCATCACACTCTGCTGACAGAATCTTGCAAGAAGTACCTCCTTTGGTGAACACTGCCCAATCAGTTAACCACGGGCACCTCATTTGTCCCTCACCAACCCGTTGCTACTGTGACCACGGATGCCTCACAGATGGGGGGGGGCATTATCTTGGCAGGACTGTCCAAGGCACATGGCAAGATCACGAGGCTCACCTGCATATCAACGTTCTAAAGATGAGGGCGGTGCTCCTGGAGTTGTAAGCACTCCATGACCTTCTGCCTCTGGGGACTATTGCAATACTATCAGACAACATTTCTGTAGTATGGTATATCAACAAACAGGGCAGAACCAGATCTTACCCACTCTGTCGAGAGGCCATGCGAGTTTGGAAATGGGCGATAACTTCCCACCATTTTCTGGTGGCAACGCACATTCCAGGGACAACCAACATGATAACCGACAAGCTCAGCAGGGCAATCCTTATGCCTCATGAGTGGTCTCTGAAACAGGAAACAGCAGAACAGATTTTCTGCAGATGGGGACAGCCTTGCTACAACCTCTTTGCCAGTCCAATCAATACCAAATGCAGCAGCTACTTCTCCCTCATCCCCCCTCCGGGAGAGTCACCGAGAGACGTACTTGTTCACAATTGGCCCCTGGGTCTCCTGTATGCTTTTCCTCCCTTTCCTCTCATTCCCAAGGTTATTCAGAAAGCGAAACGGCTGGGAAGCAAAATTATCCTTATTGCTCTTTACTGGCCTCGCCAAGTTTGGTTCCCCTTCCTCGGTCCTCTTCTCCTGGACGATCCTTGGATCCTGGACCCAGCTCCAGACCTGTTGACTCACGTCAGGTTCACTCCATCCCTCATTACATACCCTCAGTTTCACAGCGTGGCTGCTCCAGTTCCATACCTAGTCAGGCTTCACGACTTCTCACCTTTCGTGACTCATATTCTTACGTCTTCTCATAAACCTTCTACTAGGAGACTATATTCCAGCAAATGGAGAAGATTCTCTATCTGGGCGGAGAAACTGAATGTTGATCCTTACACTGCCTCCTTTCCAGTGGTTTTGGAATTCCTGTCTGAGATTTTCACCAGGGGTCTGCGGCTGCCACTATCAGAGTTCAATTGGCAGTGATTTCAAACTTTCATCTAGGTTTTCAAGATTCGAATCTGATGTCATATAAGCTGTGCAAAGCCTTCTTTAAAGGTGCTACCTTGTTAAGACTCCCTATCAAGAACCTGTTGCCGTATGGGATTTAAATTTTGTGTTGTCCAAAGTGACTTCTCCACCCTTTGAGCCTTCCCACTCATCTTCTTTGAAATTCCTGCCTTGGAAGACTTTGTTTCTGGTAGCTATCACGTCGGCCAGATGTGTGTCAGAGTTGCAAGCATTGTCTGTTAAAACCCACCCTTATCTGATTTTTCACAAGGACAGGGTGTCCCTTTGTACTAATCCCTTTTTTGTCCCCAAGGTCATTTCCCATGCCACTTTGAATCATTCCATAGGGCTTCCGGTGTTCTTTCCAAATCATTCAAACGCACCTGGATGTCCATAGACAATTACGTTTTTATTTGCACCGGACTAAGGAAATCAAATCAATTATTCATTTCCTTCTCTGAATCTAGGTCAGGTTTACCAGTTTCCAAAGTGACACTCTCAAATTGGATTTCTAGCTGTATAGCTTATGTTTACAATTCTGGGGGTAGACCTTTACCTTTTAAAATCAAGGCTCATTCTACCAGATCTCAGTCTACCACTGCACCCTTTCAAGCCAGGATCCCACTTGATAATATTTGTACAGCAGCTACGTGGGCTACCCCTCACACTTTTATTACTCATTACAAACTGGATTTAACCTCCAGGTGTAGCGCTTCATTTTGTTCCATGCTACTCAGGAGTATTTTTCCTTGAGCCACCCAAGAATAAGGTGCTAGGGGATGCTGTTCCATATGTAAGAATGAAGGTGAGATAGGACTACAGAACATAAAGAAGTTATGTACTCACCATAACGTTCCATGTTTGTAGTCCATCTCACCCTTCATTCTTATGAACCCACCTGCCTACCCCCAGACTGGAAGTACCTGGAGACAGAAAAATATTATTATCCTTTTTATGGAGACCTTTTAGTATTGTCATCTTTGGTATAGTTTTTATTATCTTTCCTAGTTAGCAGCAAACAAGATCTGGGGATTGTACTGGTGCACCATGGGATACCTCCCTAGCCATGAGCCAACTAGAAGAATTCCAGCTTGTAAATAGGCCGAGTCGGAGCTGAGGATTGGCTCCGATCCCATATGTAAGAATGAAGGGTGAGATGGACTACAAACATGGAACGTTATGTTTAGTACATAACTTCTTTTTTCTTTGCCAGTGGCTTTAAATATAATGCAGATAACAAACGAGAAAGATGACATACCTACTGGTGCATCATGGGATACCTCCCTAGCCATGAGCCAACTAGAAGAATTCCAGCTTGTAAATAGGCCGAGTCGGAGCTGAGGATTGGCTCCGATCCCATATGTAAGAATGAAGGGTCAGATGGACTACAAACATGGAATGTTATGTTGAGTACATAACTTCTTTTTTCTTTGCCAGTGGCTTTAAATATAATGCAAATAACAAACGAGAAAGATGACATACCTGCTTGGTTCCCTTGTTCACGTACAACTTGTTAGGAAGGAACCCTCCCACTTATATTTTTGTCTCCATTCCCCTCATATATCCTTCTAATTATCCCTATTATTGTATCAGGGAATGCAGATGTTTCCATTGCCCTACTCATGAAATCCCAGCTTAGTCTTGTCAAATGCTTTCTGTGCATCAAGATGCTCCAACAGCTGCATATTTTTCTTCACTGTGCTTCCCACTGGATCATCATTATTCGATTAATGTTGTCAAATGCTTGCCTTCCCTCCACAAAACTACATTGATCATTTCTATCAATTTTGACAATACCTCTGCCATTCTTTAAGCTGGTATAGACATGGAAACTTTATAATCATGGCTTAAAATTGAAATGGGGCCTATATGAAGCTGGCTGTGATGTGTTTGTACCATATTTAGGTATTTACAGTCACCACTGCTTTCTTTCAGGATGCTGGTGCTTCCCCTTCTTTTAAAATATTGTTAAACAAAATCCTTCCAGATCTTTATCGCATTCTTTCCTCTTAGCTTCCAAAAATTTCCACAGGAAAACCAAGTATTCCTGGAGTCATTCCTGCAGATTGATTATACTGTTTTTATATCATCTCCTCTTATCTTATCTGTTAATTGTTGAGCCTCATCTTTTTCTAACTTTGATGTCTTCCATAACAATTTAATTTGTGCTCTTTCTTGAGTTCTTCATTTCTTTCTTTAAATTTTTGTAAAATTTCTGAAATCTCTTTTAATACCTCTACAAGATCAATGGTTATTTTTCTTGTTATAGTATCTCTGGTTATTTTTTTGCTATAGGCCCCTTAAGTTTGGCAACAACCCTTTCCACTTTCTGTTGTTCAAGTCGCTGTACTAAAATTTTTTCTGCTCTGGAGATAGCATCAAAAACCAGTTGCTTAACAGTAATCATTCTAAACTCATGCATATTATCCAGATACTCCGTTATTTTCTGTCACTCTGCAATTACACATCATCTCGTTCTGTGAGTTTCCCCTTATTCTGCAATACTTTAACTTTAGTCAGGCCCTCTAAATAATTCCAATTATTTCTTATTCACATATTTTTCTTCTGTTTCTACCCTATTCTTAAATTTCACTTTCATTTTATCCCACTCATGAGCTATAACTTTTGAAAATTCTCCTAGCTTCCCAAATAACTCTTGATTAATTTTTCACTACATATTTCTTAAATTCCTGTCTCTAACAGGAATGTGGAGGAGCGTCAGTCTCTCATTTTAGTTCATTGCCCTGTCCTTTTATTTTACTTATTAGTGCATGCTTTGAAATAATTATTGGATGTGTATCAAAGATTTCAATTAAATGCATATGTTTTTGTAAAATATAATTTCTGTCTAGTCTAACACAGTTATTGTACCTTGGGGAGTAATATGTAAATTCTGTCTTGAGTACCTACTACTGAATTCACATCTTCCATGCCAAATATTTTTATAAATTGTTTCAGAAATCTAATTTCTTTTGTTATATTTTCCCTACTAAGTCCCCCAGATAAATCCTTACTGTTGCAAATCAAATTTCAGTCACCACCTATAAGTAATATTGCCTGCTGAAAGCTGATTATTTCTCACAACATTTTATTAAGCTCTATTCTCGCAGATCTGAAGTTGTCAGTTTTCATCCTGTCATCACGTGTGGGTTTGGTTCTGATCCCTTGGAAGTGACTCGGCCATTTCTACAGCTTGTAGACTCTTCTATCACAGTTGGAGCTCCTGTAGCAATTAGCACAAGTACTCCTCTTTTCCTTTGTCTCATACTCTGCTGAATATCCCTTCTGAAATCCTTTCTTTATCAAATTTGCATGCTCATTTCACTCCAGTTGTGTCTCCTGTAGCATTCCTACTTCTTTTTTTATTTCTTAATATAATTCATTATTCATTCCTTTTTGTCTGTGCCTGATAGGCCATTGAGTTTCTTTAGTAATATATAGGTAGTGTAGTCATTATAAGATGTTATTAATTATTCTCACCTATTGTATATGACAGCTTTTTAAATGTCTGGTTCCAGATTTTGTGTTACATGCACCCACTAGTGTTTGGCAGGGTGAACATTTAGAGAATTGCTTCTTGTCACCTCTTTTTGAACCTATATCATATTTTGCAGGACTTTTTGTTTTAATGAAAACTCTCAAAAAAAAAAAAAGCAAACACACTTTCAAATCGCCTCCATAACCTATTAACTTGAAACAAACACACAAAACGATGTTCATTTTCAAATAATGAAGATTAACCCTCCCAGTAGGAACAGTTAACCCAAACTGACAGCTGCACACGCAGGCATGACCGAACCTTAAATTAAGGTTATCCATGTTACAACCTGTGCTCCTACTTACAGCCTTTGTTGTCTGTTCTTGTTTTATCATTATTCCTCTCCAGATGTGAAAAACAGCTTGCATCCTTTGAGAAAACATTAACTTTTAGTCTTAAAAAAAGTGTTCAGGCTTTTATTGCAGCTTGTCTCCATGGAAACCTAAGGATAAAATGTACAGCTGCCGTCATCTGTAGACTTCTCAAACTGAACATTTGTTTGCTAAAAGGGAAACTTTCCATTGCATTCAGTGTTTTCTTATTTAATTGCTTACACAAAAAATGTCAGATTAAGCCAAGAGCCCTAATCCAGACATTCACCTATGCAAAACTAAGCACAAACATATCAACTCTACATATATTATAATCTTTGCACTTTTACACCCCATCCCCCACCACAACAACCCATGATAACAGCATATTAACTTAAGCATGCTTTTGTCCAGCCTTTCTTCTCTTTTTCCATCGTAATGCCTACATTTCTTAAAACTAAAAAAGAAGAGAACAATAGCTATTTATTACTTTAGTATCTTTATCACACACAACAATAACTGAAAATGCTTTACTATATAACATGGAACTTGTATCATGAAATGTTTGTACAAATACTGTTAGAACAAAAAATGTTTTACATACAGTTACCCCCCGCCATGTCCTTCCAAACATTAATAATATGACATGGGGTATATTCTTTTCAGTACTCTTGCAAAGCCATATTTCACAAATGTGATGCTTTTAGTCTTATTCACTACTTTCATTGTTATTGGCCTTCTTCCTGTTCATGTGCTTCTCCCAACTCCAGAGTCAAGGTTCAACTCCAAGGAACTCCTAATTCTTCTAGTCAACTCCTTTGCTTTTTTTTCTGTCTGTCAAATGTTTTTGTTTGGAACATTGGAAAAGGTTTCAGTGGGAAAGTCTTTCTACAAGCTTTATTATCAAAAGAATGAGAAGCAGAGTCCACTTCTGTTTGTTGGCTCATTTTTTTTTTTGGACAAACATTTCTATTTTCTTAGCCTGTTCTGTGTCAAAAAATTACTTTGATCCTCCAGTAAAAAAAATTCTGAAGTCAGCTGGATACAACAACTTGAATGTCACACCTGCCTCTCTACATTCTCCTGATTGCCGGGCATACATTTGCTTCTTTTCTGCCTGGTGTATAGTGAATATTTTCACAAATACTCTACTGTCTTCAGTTTTTAATACTTTGCCCTTGTGCCACAATTTTGTCAGGGTCAACTCTTTCTGCTGGTATGATTGAGTCTTTACTAACACAGGTCTTGACTAGGTTTGTAGCATACCTGTGATGTACCCTTACAATTAACAGATCCTGCTGTGGAATACCCGTCTAGTTTGCTTATTTGTGCTCACATAAAATTAGTACAGTCATTTCCTTCCAGTTTCTCTGGTACAGCAGAAAATCTGAGGTTTTCTTAGTGTGCTCTAACTTCTAACTCTCCCATTTTTTGAAACCGCTCTTCTTGAAGCCTTTTCTTCATTTTAGTCTATGAGTTTTGCAGTTTTATCAGTTCATCTGAATTGCTGTTTAAAGCTTCTTCCATCCTTTTATTTGGTTTGGTATACACCTTCAACATTTTGTTTATTACAAACAGCTGTGAATACATTTGATTTATTTTTTTCTCTAGATTACTGGAAGCTATGCCTTACACCACAGCTGGAGCGTGAACTGCTTTTTGCTGAACATCTGCACAATTCTTTCCAGCCAGTGTTTTCTCTTCATCTTTTCTAGTTGATTTTCTTTCATGCTCTGTAAATTTCTTCTTTGCTGGCATCCAGGCATTGTACTTACTAGCCAGTAACTGAATTTACTAAGTCTGGCAGAGTTACTGGCTCCTATCTCTCAGTTTCTTTTGCTCACACTGGGAGAGATGAAATTAAGTTGTTCATCAGTGTGCAGCCATCTCGAAACCCAGCACTTAACCTGCTTTGAGGCTGTAGTTGAAGACTGCCTCAAGTGATCCTGCTACATCACGTTTTAGACTATGTAGTAGGCAACCAGATATATTGTCAGGGCCCATTGAAGCAGTGTTTTTGGCTTTAGTGAGTGCCACCAGGATCTGCTCCCTGTTGATAATGGGGGGGGGGGGTATGCTAGAAGGGATTTCAGAGTGTAATGATGGAGTTAGAGGTAAATTTATTAGCCAATAGATTCGCAATGTCACCTTGGTCAGTGAAGGTTGTACCATTTACCACCAGTTCTGCACACTGCTGAATATTACCTTTAAGGTTCCTGACGCAGCTAAAAAATTGATTGTTCTTAGCCTGGGAGGCTATTCTGACCTTGTAATTGGCCTTGTGGACTTTATTATCCCTCTTTGTTTCTTGTTTAGTTGAATCATAGACATCTTGTTTCTATGAGAGTTGCTAGTTCTGATTTTGACCATGAGTTTTTTTTCTTTTGTTATATACCCTGTTAAGATAAAAATCCCACCTGTGGGGTTTGTTTTTGGTGTTAGATTTGGATTTACTTATGTCAGGTACAGCAGCCTCAGTGCAGCTATTTACATGTTTGTACAGGGTTTCTGTAAATAATTCTGCATAGGTAACTGTTCTCAGAGTTTGAGGGAGCCATGAATTTTGGCATACTATTACTTACTAGGATGTAGTTTGCTTTAGAATAGTTCCTATCTGTTATGGGTTTGTTTTTATTTTGAGAGAGACAGCTTTGTGGTCCTGCCTCACCAGTGAAGACTGGGGGGGAGGGGCATAGTTTTCTCCCATGTTGATTTGTACTAGGTTCAATATGTTTCTCTATTTGGAGTGTGCACTAAGGTGTTTGTGTTGATAAAGTCCAGTAAATGTTGTGCCTGTGAGTTAAAGGCATTGTATGCTTCCCAGTCTATAGACAGGTAGTTAAAGCCTACAATGAATAGGATATGTGGTTGGATAGTGAGTGTGTCTAGTAGGTTTAGGAAAAAGTTGTGAGCTTCATGGTTCATAAAGAGTGACTTGTAGCTTGCCAGGTCATGGTATATTACCTTGTTTATGAAAACTTGGAAGTGGATGAACTCCAGGGTGTCATCCTTTTAAAGCAACCTGGAGTTGTATTTCTTGCAAATGTACTTAGAGGCACATCCACCTTTAACTCCTGTGTGTATGCTGTTGGTCTAAATTTGTGGAAGACTTTGTAGCCTTCCATTGTTCCACTGCCGGAGTACTTTTTGCAACTTTAAACCAAGTCTTGGTGGTATGTACATTCTCCTGAGTGAGGAGAGCTTGTAGGGTGTGAATTTTCTTGTTTAGGTTCCAAGCAATGATCAGTAACATTTTAAGGTTGCTTGTTGGTAGCTTTACTTTTTTGACATTGCCTAAAAAGGTTCTAAGGGGGTAAAATTTTAGCCAATATCCAAAAGCCCATTGGGGGGGGGGGGGGGCTCATGTGCAGACTGTCCTTGACAAAACAATGTGGTTTGTTAATCTTGTCCTCCCATGCTGATAGATATTGGATTTCCCTGGTGAGACACCAGAAACTAAGCCAGTTATTAAAATCATTAATTTTCTATTCTATACTGTAGCATCATCCTTGGTGAAGGTAGAATGCTGCTCATTGCAAGGCACATACCTGTCTATGCCACATATTTGGAGAGATCCATAATGTCTCTTTTCATGTTGTCCAGTAAGGTATGCCTCAGATCATTTACACCCTCATAGACTATGATAGAATAATATTAGTACCTGTGGTGCCGTGACTTGATTGTGTGAGTGATATTGCAGATCCTTGCTCTAGATAGGATCTGCAACTAACAGTTATTGTCTCCTTGTCCAACCTGATGAGAAGGGCATATGTATGTCATACAACAAAATCTCCAATGACAAGAGTACTAGGTAAATAGTTTGCTTGCTTGATGGGCTTTGTTTTTGGGAGATCAGTTGGTGCAGGCTTATGTGTGGTGTTAGGTGTTGCTTTTGATGTGTGCTTTAGTGGTTGCTGAGGATAGGTGTTGCCGTTTGACACTCAGGAGGTCTTTCAGGTATGGAGAGGTTTCTTTTAAGTGCTTCAACATAAGAAAGTCTAGTGTGTAGTGAGTGAGTGAGTGGAAAGATGCAGTGTGTATGTTCTTGATGATCTTGTTTGTAAGTGAAATGTCTGCCTCCAGGGAAGTTGTGTATGTACATTTCTTGCATACCGTGTTTCTTTAAAGATTAAAAGGTTGTCTGAATACATGAGACAATTACTACATTGTCCTTAAGATGCCCGTATCTACCAGCTTGGCCACAGAGATATTAGGAAAATGCAAACCCTTGTTGTCAGAACTTGCATTAGGTTTGGGCTATTATGGTTTAAGGACTGTTTTATAGGATCACCTGAGTGGTGTTTAGGGTTATGGTTAGATGTAAGATAGTGCTGTTGTTGTTGTTATGTCTTTTGGCTTTTCCTGGTTAGGGGTCGCCACAGCGGAACTCCAGTCCGCTAATGATCGGCAGTAGATTTTTACGTGCCGAGTTGCCGGCTCTGACGCACAACCTTCAACGAAGGTACGCCCATTCATGCATGTCTCCACACAGAAGACACTCTAGCTGAGAATCGAACAGGACAACATCATACTGTGAGGCGACAACGCTACCGCAGCACAATGTAAGATAGTGCTATGATCTGATATTGTTGCTGTTTGATGCACTAACAAGCTGCCCTAAGCTTAGCTCCTTGCAAAGCCTTTCCGTGTTACAGGTTAAAGTACTAACTACTAGCTTTGTAGATTTGCTACTATACAGGGTACTACTAACAACCACTGCGCTGTGAACAACACTGCAGAAAAGCTCCTATTTTATAGTCAACAGAATAAAGCTGAAACTAACTCCTGTGCCCTTTGGCCAATAAACAACTACACTTTGAGCTCCTTAGAGTGCTTCCCAACTCAGAGAGACCAGATGAACACCTTCTGCCTCAAGATGGATGATCCTGTAACTTCTTAATGTAAAAGCACAGCAAAAGTAGTTCTGAAGTGCAGATTAACGCCTAACAATTAAGTCCTTAAAAAGCCTTCTGGCTGATGAAAACATCTGACTTTAAGCCTCCCTGTGCATTTTCCAACTTGGACTGACCAGGCTACTTTACTACTGCCGCTAGAATAGCAGTCCCAGTCTTCTTAATTTAAAAACATACTTTGGTTAGCCAAAAGTGGAAAGGTACCAAATAGCTGCAACAGGTAATTGTCTCTTTTAGACCTCTTGTGAGTAGAGAACTCAGCACAGCTCCTCGTGGTATCCAGCAGAGTTCCTAGAGCAGCAGAGGACAGAAAAAGCAACTTTCCAGATTCTAAGTATTTTTTCTTGCATTTTTCGACCATTTGTGTTATTCGACGACTGTTTCTGTCTATTTTATAGTGGTATTACCTGTTTTTCCTGTTTTTATAAGCTTTAATTGTTGGTTGCACTTCTTAGTTTAAGTTTGCTTAAAAGTTAAACTACAGGCTAATACACTCAAGTGTACTAGCTTTTGATAGCATTTAATCGAAAAGCAAAGCATTTATTGTGTTTTCTGTTCTGTCTGAAAAAAACTTGAAAAAAAAACAAAAAAATATTCTTGTTCTCCTAACTTTCCTGGCTAGTTTGTTCCAGTGATCAGATTTTGCTGATCCCTGGGCTTTGTCTTGGTTCCTGTACTTCTCCATTTTCTTTGTTTGGTCAGGGGGAAGTTTCTTTACTCACCAGTGGGAGTGGGGAGTACTGAGCTGCCTGTTTGTCCTCAGAGGAGTGGTTTAAGACAGTAACTTGTAGTTCAGTGGCCATTTTGGGTCATTTCCTGCCTTTTCCAGCCCCCTGCTATAAAGCATGCTTTGGCAGGCTTTTCTGGCTGTAGAGAACTCAGCACAGCTCCTCGTGGTATCCAGCAGAGTTCCTAGAGCAGCAGAGGACAGAAAAAGCAACTTTCCAGATTTTAAGTATTTTTTCTTGCATGTTTCGACCATTTGTGTTATTCGACAACTGTTTCTGTCTATTTTATAGTGGTATTACCTGTTTTTCCTGTTTTTATAAGCTTTAATTGTTGGTTGCACTTCTTAGTTTAAGTTTGCTTAAAAGTTAAACTACAGGCTAATACACTCAAGTGTACTAGCTTTTGATAGCATTTAATCGAAAAGCAAAGCATTTATTGTGTTTTCTGTTCTGTCTGTGAAAAAAACTTGAAAAAAAAAAAAATATTCTTGTTCTAACTTTCCTGGCTAGTTTGTTCCAGTGATCAGATTTTGCTGATCCCTGGGCTTTGTCTTGGTTCCTGTACTTCTCCATTTTCTTTGTTTGGTCAGGGGGAAGTTTCTTTACTCACCAGTGGGAGTGGGGAGTACTGAGCTGCCTGTTTGTCCTCAGAGGAGTGGTTTAAGACAGTAACTTGTAGTTCAGAGGCCATTTTGGGTCATTTCCTGCCTTTTCCAGCCCCCTGCTATAAAGCACGCTTTAGCGTGATTTAGCGCGGAGTTGCCACTAGAGCAGCATCGGGCAGTGCCGGTTTAACAAGGTTAAACTTTTTCTGGCTCCATAAAGTCTGTTCTTCATTTTTTCCCTTAGAACTGCTCTACTAGTAACCTAAACAGTATATCCCTTGACTAAAAAGCGCAGCACTTGTTCCTAAAAGTTTTTTTTTCCTCAAAAGAAAAAAAGCTCAGCACTTGTCACTTCTATATTATACAAAGTCCCTCACTTGCGAAAACCCCCCAGGAGTACCCACTTCCTTACCAAGTCCTCTCTTATTCAGTTTCATACCTAACTTCTTAATTTTTCTAGCATGTCGAAGGGCCAGATGCTGGCGTCCTCTCCTGCCCAGTTGGTGAATCTGGGAATATTGAGGCAATGTTACAATTGCCTCATGTACACAGACAACCCTCTCCTCCTCCCACATAACACAAATACTTGCGAGAGATGCAGCTATTTAGCCAAACTGGAGGCTGAGCTCTCTCAACTCAGGACTGGCAAGACCAGACAGGAGGAGAAGGCAACTACACACACCACAAAACCAGCCTCAGATAATGCTACCACACCACTGAATCAAACACATAAACACACAAAGACATACTCGGAGGCTCTGAGTAAAAATTTACCTAAACAGCAGAGGCCTTCAAAGCAGACACCCAAACAACTGCTACCTCAAGACACCCCACAGGCAACACATAAACCACAAAATCAGTATGCAAAGCAGTCACAGCCCTTAAGGCCAAATACAACACCAAACATACTTGTCATAGGTGACTCCATAGTCAGACACACTGACGTCCCACTCACCAGGCTGAACAAGGAGAGGGTCACAGTAAGCTGCCTATCGGGTGCTAGAATCCGCCACATAACACAAGCACTCGGGTCACTCCACGGCAAGTACAAATATGACACAGTCATTGTCCATGCTGGTGTGAACGACCTGAGACGTACCTCCCTGGACTACATGAAAAGAGACATAGAGGAGCTCTCTGATTATGTAGCCCAGGCAGGTATGACCCTGACCCTGAGCAGTATCCTTCCTTCACCAAGAATGATGCCACAATATAGAGACAAGATGATCAGCTTTAACAATTGGCTTAATGTCTGGTGTCATTCAAAGGGGATCCAGGGTCTGTCTGCCTGGGATGACATGCTTGACAAGCCACGCTGCTTCACAAGGGACGGCTTGCACATGTCACCCCTGGGATTCTGGATATTGGCTAAGGCTCTTGCCACCCCCATAGTGCCTTTTTTAGGCAAGGCTCAAATTCTAAACCTACCACCCTAGAAAACAAAAATAGGAAGAAACTGAGGGTAATGCTGCTCAATGCCAGAAGTCTAAATCTCAAAATGCACGCACTCGAGGCCCTTCTCAGTATGGAGAACATCGATGTCTGTGCTGTAACTGAAACCTGGTTCAAGGCTCCTGAGAGCACCACGGCACTATTAGGTTTTACCTCATATCATGCGTTCCAGCCCCAAAACCCGGACCACACCACAAAGGAGGGGGTGTATCCATATTCATAAAGGATACCCACACCTCCAGGTTGGTGGCAACACACGAAGCTTCGTAAACCATCCAGGTGCAACTAACCATAGGCAAAACTGCTCTACAAATTGTAGCATGCTACAGGCCACCCTCTCAAACTCAGGAACCCCACACAGCCTTCCTGAAGACACTGGAGGGTATAAATGTATCTCCAAACACCATCATATTGGGTGACTTCAACTACCCGAATATAGACTGGGAACATTACTCAAGCTCTAACTTTCTAGTCCAACGGTTCCTGGAGTTCATAAATTCAAATGCCATGGAACAGCTAGTCACTGTTCCCACGAGAGGAGAAAATATACTAGATCTCATTATCACAAACATGGGGACAAAATGCTCCACACCGGAAGTATATCCCTCATTGGTGAGATCTGATCATAAACTAATCTCACTGGAAATCCACATCCCGCCCCGACCCCAAACAAAAAAGACCACAGTGAAGAGCTTCTCTAAAGCAAACTTCACACTACTCAAGACTGGTGTGGTATCCTTCAAGGCCCCCAAGCCAGTGGAAACCACAACCCAAGCTGCGGAAGCCCTTACAAATGCCTTCTATGAACACCTCAAGGACTGCATGGATCAGGCAATCCCAAATAAAACCAAGACTCTTTACACAAAGGGCAAACGTCCAGTCTGGTGGACCCCAGCCATTAACAAACTTTACAATAAGAGGAGAAAGCTATTACATGATAGAACAAAATCCATAAAAGGGAAGTCACCCCTGATCATTATTAGTAAAAAAATATGAGCACTCATAAAATCAACTAAGGCCAATTTTGAGAGAAAAATTGCCATGGATTCAAAGGACAATCATAAGGCCTTTTTCAGCTATGTTAGGAACCTGGGTGGAAACTCCCAGATATGCTCAGAATTAGTCCAGAATGATACAAAAATCACTGAACCCACAGACATTGCCAACATACTGGCAGACAGGTTCAGTGCAAACTTCACCCCCCTCCCCTAAAGGAGAGATAACTATCTCAGCAGAGTGTAGCCTCCCAGACATCTCAAATGCGCAGGTGAAAGCTGCTCTCTCTAAAGCTAAAAACACAGCATCAATGGGACCGGATGGTGTCCCCGGCTGTGTGCTACACGAGCTAAATGAGGAATTAAACCCGCACATAAGGCAGCTGTTTAATCTCAGCCTTACCACATGATACGTGCCCAAGGAGTGGCGTACGGCAATTGTGGTCCCACTCAACAAAGGCGGTGCCTCTACGGACCCTGGTAATTACCGCCCCATAAGCTTAACAAGTCTAGTCTGCAAAGCTATGGAGAGGATCATAATGGAGCTCATAAACAAAGATATAGGGGACTTGCAGACATTGGACCCGACCCAGTTTGGCTTCATCAAGGGCAGATCATGCCTTTTGACCTTGGTCGACTTCTTCGAAACAGTCACCAAGGCCATTGATGAGAGAAAGGCAGTCCATACAGCCTACCTTGACCTTGCAAAGGCTTTCGACACAATACCCACTCGGGTATTGTAGAAAAACTTACCAGCTTAAATGTAAACCCATATGTCACAAGATGGGTTGCAAACTGGCTTAAGGACAGAACCCACAGGGTTAGAGTTGCTGGCGCTATGTCAGACTCCAAGCCGGTCACAAGTGGTGTCCCACAGGGCTCGGTCCTTGGCCCCCTATTGTTCGGCATCTACTTCTCAGAAGTACGGGCCAACATGGGAGGACTTCGGCTGACAAAGTTTGCAGACGACTGCAAACTGGGCGCCATAGTGGAAAGTGCATCGGACACGGATATCCTTCAGAAGGGACTCACGGAAACAGATAGCTGGTGCCAGAGCCATGGCCTGAAGTTAAACGCCAAAAAATGTATAGTCATACCCTTCGGGAAAAACAAGGTAACCCCAAGCTACCATATAGGTGGCAATCCACTAAGCACAGAAGAGGTTATCAGGGACCTGGGGACCCAGGTTAATAGTGGCCTTTCTTTTGACACTCACGTTGCTAAAGTGGTTAGAAAGACCTTCTACATTGCCCACATGATCATGAAGGGATTCACATCGAGATCTAGTGAGGTCATTGTTCCCCTGTACTCTTCACTTATCAGACCAATGATCGAGTACAATGCCCCATTCGGGATGTATCTCACCCGACATCTGCAGCAATTGGAGAGACCCCAAAAGTTCCTCACCAAAAGGATAAAGGGACTCCAAAATCTGTCATATGCTGCCAGATTGAAGAAACTCCAGCTCTATTCAGTCGCATACCGTCTGCTCAGAGGTGACATGTGCCTGACATACAAGGCCATGTCCAACCCGGAATTAATGGACATGCTCCACCTCAAAAAATCCAAATCCACCAAAACCACTAGAGCAAGCGACTTAAACCTTAGCACGGATATAAGTAGGACGTGCTGGAGGGATAGATTTATCACTCAGAGACTCCCTATGCTGTGGAATAAAATCCTGGACCATGTGAGGCAGAGCACCTCGTTGGCTCTGTTCAAGAGAAATCTTGACCTGTGGATGGGAGATCGTAGGTTTACCCCGGGAATCATCTCTGTGTCACTGCTGGACAGAGGCACAACAAACTAATGGGCACAGTATTTTTTCATATAAGGGGTGGCGTAAGCCACAAAACTTTGGGCTAGACTTATAAATGCCTTAGGGCAGATAGCCTAGTATAAACCTATGAACCTATGATGGAATGGTCTACCTTTCTACACTCACTATACTTGCAGTCCCAGTCTTCTTAATGTATAAACAGAATAGTTAGTAAAAAGTAAAAAGGTATCAGAAACAAATGAAGCAACTTTGTTACAACAAGTAATTCTCAGTGTAAGCCTCCCATTGTGTTTTCAAACTTGGACAAACCAGGCTACTTTTCTACGCCCATTACAATTGCAGTGCCTGTCCTCTTAATGTAAAAACAGACTTTAGTTATCTTAAAGTATCAGAAACAAATAGCTACAACAAGTAATTCTCAGTTTAAGTCTCCCTGTGTGTTTTCCAGCTTGGACAAACCAGGTTAATTTTCTACTCTTACTAGAATTGCAGTCCTAGTCCTGTTAATGTAAAAATACACCCAAGAGAAACACATCAGAAGCAATTCAAGCAACTAGCTACAAGTAATTCTCACTTAAGTCTGCTTGTTTGTATCCTAACACACACAGACCAGACTACATTTCCTCTGAATTGCAGTCCTAGTCTTCTTAACATAAAAGCACACTTTCATTAGCCACGAGTGAAAAAGTACCAGAAACCAAGTCTAAGAACTAGCTACAAGTAATTACAAGGTGATTCTAAGTCAGACAAGCCAGCAATGAGGCTCACATATACTTTAAGGCAATTTCAAAGTATATAGTCTAAGGCCTTCCCAGTTTCTTCTGTCAAGATGAACAGAGGAGATGAGATTGTGAGGAGCTTCCAATTCCAGATATACAGTAGGGGTTAGCAGCTCAAAAGCCTTCAAGTATCTAACCACAACAGGAATATGGTAGGTGGGTGGAAGCGAAATTCAGAAAAGAGCTAGTAAAAATGCAGTAAAATGAAGGCCCATTCAGAACACCTAGGCCCTACACAGAAACCAAAAAGCACCACAGACTATAACAGTGCCTTAAATTATATAGCTTTAACTTCAGAAAAAGAGCAAACACATCATATGAAACTGAATGTTATGTAGTCCTATCTTGCCTCCATTATTACATGTGGGTTCGGAGCCAATCCTCGGCTCCAACTCGGCCGCGTAGAAAGCCTGAAAACGTCTGATTGGCTTGTGGCTAGGAGGTATCCCATGGTGCATGAGCACATTTCCCAGATCTCATTTTCTGCGTCTTCAGTCAGAAGCTTCTTTTGGTTGGCCGTGGCTAAGTGATTTAGTTCATTATTATTACTGCTTATTAGGAGTTTTTTGGTTCTTGTGAAGTTTATTCTGATTGCTGACAGTCTTATTGTGATACCGATTTGTGTCTTTAACCGGATTTGACTTATTGCTGTTTAAACATTTCTTGGGCCTGTTGGCCGTTTGTGTGTGGTTCCCGTGAGTGTGTGTTTTTAGAATAGGCCATTTAACTTAGAGGTACTAGTTTGTTTCCTTTTTCTTTCTTGCACTAGGTTCGTTTAAGTTAGAGAACCTAGTAAAACTCCCTTTATTTTTGTTGTGGGTGTTAGGGCTAGATCTGCTTAAGTTAGAGGATTTAGTTCCTCTCCTGTTGTGGGAGTGTGTTTTTTTTTCTCTTCTGCCATTATGTCCAAAGAACATAAAGAACATAAATAGTCAGGGTTTAAAAAGTGTACTAAGTGTTCGCAAAAAATGTCCATCACCGATGGACATAGCATCTGTGTGTACTGCTTAGGGGCCATACATCTTCAAGGATCTTGTCTTTTTTGTCATTCTTTTAGCCCTAGAGTACTCCAGGAATGGAAGAATAAGCTGATTTTAAAAGGCATGTTAAAACCTTCCTTTGAGGAAGGCCTAGCCAGTTCTTCCTCCTCTGCTAGGTCGCAGTCTTCTAGAAAGGATAAGGGCAAGACCTCTAAAAGGCATTCTTCAGCCTCAACTTCTGTCTCTGAACCTTCTCAAAAATTACCAAAATCGGAGTTGGCCTCTGTCTCTTTGGCTCCACAGTCTTCAGGGCTGCTTGAGTTTCTGGACACGGACCCTGCAGTATCGGCACCAAGTGTTTCGGTGCCAGTCACTAGCAGTCCTCTTCAAAGCCGGTCTACAGACATTCCACCGGTCTCCTCTACTCTAAAATCAAAATACAAAACGAGTGACCAAAATTCCAACAGACCACGAGAAAACAATCCTTAACGCTGGTTTTATTTCTTATAAAAAAGCATTTTCGCTACTGGAATACGCAGCTTCTTCAGAGGAAATGCTTTTTAATCAAACACATAACGCAATTCAAACAATTTAAGTAGTGCAGCAGGAAGTGACATAAAAAAACGTCACAGCTGTTAATACAACCATAAATTCAATTAGTTAAAAACCAACAAACTAGATAAATAATATATGTAAAAGGTTCCTATGTTTATATTAGTTAAATACTAAAAAAATGTACTTGGAAATCATAATTTTTAGATGTACAAGTTAAAGATTTTAAATACCCCTATTTTAAAACCTAAACAATTAAAAAAAGGGGGCGTAATTAAAAAATATGTGTAACTTTTCTGTAGCTTCTCGAGTAAAAAAATAAGAAGTTGTCAAAAGTAACTTCATAACTTATAGACCAACTCTAAGATTACAATTCTCAATAATAAGGAGTTATCTTAAGTAACTTCTTAGCTTAAGGACAGCTGCAATATTACAGTTCTCATTAAGTCCGGGAGCTCTGAATGCATCAAGCTTAAGTTGCCATTCGAGCTCACGGTTCTCTAACACAAGAGACTGTGGACCACCTCTAATGGTTGACAGGACATGGTCAATACCCATAAAAGAAAAGTTGTGCCCCGGATTTTATTATGTTTTGCCAAGGCATTATCTCCCTTATTTTTCCTGATAGCATAACCACTGAACGCGTTTGACAGTTTATTTTGTAGTGAATCTCGTATTTTCTGTCCCCAATTTCGAAGGAATTACCTGTTTTAATAAACTTGCAATAATTACAAAGTCTACACTTGAAAGAACCTTTTGATCTACTAAAGGCTTGCTCAGGTGGGTTTCTTTGTAAAATTTCTTTTAAGTTGCTACCTCTTCTGTAAACCACCTTAGGTGAAGAACCTAATTTTTCTAATAATATTGGTGTATTAGAAATAAAATGCCAGTTCTTACAAATGATTGACCATATGGCTTGAGAGTTGGTGTTGAATGTAGTAACAAAACAAGTAAAGTTAGGTTCATCTTTCTTATTTGGGTACATTTGTTGATCAATATTTAAAACACCTGTGCTAGCTGTTATACAGTTAACGTCAGGGGGTATAGTTGTACCATTATCATCACAAGGTGTAAGACTATTTTGATTAAGAAGAGGTTTATAAAAACCATCAGTCCTTTTCTGACTGACTTCCCGTATAAGCTCATTAATTAAATCGAGAGGGTAACCACGATTAATAAACAGGTTTTTTAAAAATGTGCATTCATTACAAAAGTCAGAAAAAGAACTACACATTCTACCTGCTCTAACAAGTTGGCCTTTAACTATAGACCGCTTCTGTTTGAAGGGGTGAGCGCTAGAAAAATGCAAAAATGAGTTGACCTAAGTAGGTTTCCTAAAGATAGTAGCTGTCAGCATCTTTTTGTTTAAATCTTTAGTTAGTTTGACCTCCAAATAATCAATTTCTGTACTAGAAAATTTGAAAGTAAATTTCAAAAATTCAGTAGTTTCATTGATGGTTTTCACAAAATCAACTGCAGCTCCCAAGTCATCCTTAAAAAGAATGAAGATGTCATCCAGAAATCTAGTATAAAAGGAGACTTTCTCCATTAAATCTGGTCTATTAAATAGAAAGTGTTTTTCCCAGTAAGCGACAAAGAGATTAGCAACACTTGCTCCACAAGGGGAGCCCATGGCTACCCCTTGTTTTTGTATGTAAAACTCTTTGTCGAAAATAAAATAATTGGATGTCAAAACAATATCTAGAAGCTCAGTGGCCAACTCTGTTTCAAGCGTTGAAGCCCCTAATTCCATTAGAAGCAGACCTGTCCATTCCACAGCCTCAGGGTGTGGGATGGAAGTATATAAGTCGACAACGTCTATAGTTAAGAAGTTGTTAGAACAGTCGAATGGAATGTCGTTGATGTTTTTCAAAAATGTCCAGGAATCTTTACAAATGGCTGGAATCAGTTTAGTGAATTTTGTTAGAATAGTGTCAATGAACCTAGAGCAGGGATGGGTCATAGAAGAACGCCCATCCACCAATGCTCTCATAGGGGGGTTGACGACATCCTTATGGATCTTAGGTATGCCAAACATAACAGGGATTTTTGGCGGAAGAATGTCAATAAAATCAAATAAGTTCAGATCGATTTTACCAGCCAAATATAAATCCCTGTAGTAACCCCTAATACGGCTATGAGAGAGGTTCACTTCGTTCAACGAAGCCAAACCATATGCTGGACTGTTTAGTGTGGTAAGCATTTTCTCTTTGTATTGGAAGTCATCAAATAGGACTAAGCCCCCTCCTTTATCAGGTTTTATTAGCCTTACAGGTAATTCACTAAGTAAGCATAGTCCTATTAACTGTTCCTTAGTAATATTAAATTTAGGGAAACCAGCTCTATACTGAAAAGAAGAGTAAAGGTGTCTGATGTCAACCTCACACATAGTTTCAAATATGTGTAAGTTATCATGCAGAGGGGGGGGTTGAATGAACTAGGCATTTTTAAGCCCATTAGTGCATCAGAAACCTCATTACTAAAAAAGAGTTTCAAATTAAGTTTGCGAGTGAAACATTTTAAATCAATAATAGTTTTAGCCAGGTTTCCAGTAAAACTAGGAACAAATGTAAAACCAAAAGCCAAAAGTTCAACTAAGTCAGAGTTAATGTCCACAGTAGAAGAATTATAAATCTTAAAGTCACCCTTGGCATTGGTGATGATTTTAGGAAAACCATCTTCACAAGGTAAAACAGGTGTAGAGTTGACAGTTACTTCTGACCGTTCCTGTTGTTGTTCACATACGTCTTGCGGTTCGGTGCACCTAAAAAACCACCTCTATTATTATTACCACGGTGGAAGTTGTTCATATTAAAGTTCGTTTTTTTATTGTTGGTTTTAATTCTATTACTTCGTCTAAGACCTTGTCCAGAATGGTCAACCGGTTCTTCTATAACCTCAACGTCACCACCTTCTGTGTCATCATTTAGAGTGGTGGAGAAATTTTCGCCACCAAAAGTTGAACTAGACACAACTTGTAAGTCAAGGTTAGGGTAAGCTTTATTATGCTGGTAAGCATACCTGTCCCTTTTAAGTTTCTTATTTTTGTTAGTTTTAAGTTTTATCATAAGGGCATCAATACTGACAAAGGTACGATTGTAATCAAATTTAAACTGTGGAAAGTCTGTCCAGTTTGATAGAATTATCCAAACAGTTGATCTCATCAGTCAAAGAGTTAATGTGAACAAGGTAGTGTTTGACTAACAAGTTAAGCAACTGAGCTCCTTGTTCTTGAAAGAGAGCCTATAAATCAGTGTAAAAAAGATTGTCATTAAGTATACCCGAGGGTGAGAAGTTGTTCCTTAAACCCTTGGGGATCAAGTTCTCTGCTAAGCATTGTTTAAAATATGCAGACTCCAACTGGAGCTTTTTCAATTTCAGTAGCTTGTTGTCAAAAATTTTTAACTTTTCAGTTATACATTCACCTCGAGCTACCTGGCGGCCCCCATCTGGACCCACCTTATTTAAATCACCAATGTCTGGAAAAGAAAAGGAACCAGTATACCCCATCCATTCGGAGAGGGAAAAAGTAGTTTCACTACCGACATTCACAATTGTAGCCCCGTCTGAAACGGAACCTGAAGGACACACCGGCCCGATAGACCCATTAGCGCCAAAGTTCAACATACCTCCATCCTGCGGTCGTTGCACTGATTGTGTCAGCAAATTGTTACCAGACCTAGAAACATTAAAAGCAACGGAACTCGGTTGTAAACATCCACTAAAGGAAGCAGGAGGTAAAGGCTGTCCTGCCGGGATTAAAGAACAACCATTAGATTGACTCGGTCCTGCTGCACAAGTAAGAGTCGGTACCCTAGCCCTAGGCGTACCTTGTTGCAAAGCGTCCACACGAGAATTGAGTAAATCAATTTTTTGAGCGAGAGAAGCCAACAAGGAGGTAACATCAGTCCTCTTATTACCTCTATCCAAAGAGTCAGTCCCAAAAATGTTCGGGCTGTTAGGACTAACTGGACTACCCAAAGCCATACCAACAAACGAAATGAAAAAAGAAACCAAACTCCAAAATACAAAACGAGTGACCAAAAGTCCAACAGACCACGAGAAAACAATCCTTAACGCTGGTTTTATTTCTTATAAAAAAGCGTTTTCGCTACTGGAATACGCAGCTTCTTCAGAGGAAATGCTTTTTAATCAAACACATAACGTAATTCAAACAATTTAAGTAGTGCAGCAGGAAGTGACATAAAAAACGTCACAGCTGTTAATACAACCATAAATTCAATTAGTTAAAAACCAACAAACTAGATAAATAATGTATGTAAAAGGTTCCTATGTTTATATTAGTTAAATACTAAAAAAATGTACTTGGAAATCATAATTTTTAGATGTACAAGTTAAAGATTTTAAATACCCCTATTTTAAAACCTAAACAATTAAAAAAGGGGCGTAATTAAAAAATGTGTGTAACTTTTCTGTAGCTTCTCGAGTAAAAAAATAAGAAGTTGTCAAAAGTAACTTCATAACTTATAGACCAACTCTAAGATTACAATTCTCAATAATAAGGAGTTATCTTAAGTAACTTCTTCGCTTAAGGACAGCTGCAATATTACAGTTCTGCTGTGGATGTTCTACTCTAAAATCACTTATATTACAGAGAACAAGGTCTCCCACACTGTCCTCCAGATCCTCCAGGAGTTTATCTGAAGAAGACATCGAGAGAGTGGTGCTCAGACTCCTCAAGTCGTCGACCTTGCCAAAATTTTTATCGGCTCCAACCCATTTGGTCTCGGAGCTGACTCCTGCTACCGATCCTGCTCTCTTTCCTCCTCCAACCCAGATTGGGCCTTTGGAGCCGATATTGTCAGTACCAACTTTAGTGGTGTCCTCGGTACCAGCACCCCGTGTGGTTGTCTTGGAGCCAAGCTCCACTCCGACACTCTCGGCGCCGTCCAAAGTGTCTAGGGTCCGAAGCTCTTCGGTCGGCCCCGAGGGGGACACTTGGAACTGAACCTCTTTGGTGCCGAGTCTTCCTCTTTGTGCGTCGGCTCGAGTGAGCTCGGACCCTACATCGTTCTCGGAGCCAATTCTTTTGGAACCATTGGTACCTACACTCTCTTCGGAGCCAGGGCGTCGTTCGGAGCCGGAAAAATCGGTCTTCATGAGGATGAGAAGCTTGTTGGGTAGTTCATCCATCCCATGTAGAAGTACCGATGCTATACTCCCTCAAGCGGTCTCAGCATCGTCTGTCCCCCATGATGGTAGAGACCCACAGCCTCAGGACCCCCATTTGGGTGGCCCCCAATCTTCCGAGACCTCTCCGGAGGACTCCGCTGAGGAGCCCCCTCGGAAGAGATCATGTAAGAGGAAGCATGTAGACTCCCCTGATGAGTCTGTCACATCTGACACTGACCTCGATGAGTCAGAGGGGGTCTCCTAAGTTGTCCTCTGAAGATGTCTCCTTTGCAGACATTTTGGAGATCCTCAGACAGAGAGGCGGCTGGCCCACCGTTACCCAGTCCGATGAGGAGTCAGTGTACCTGAAGGCTTTTGGGTCTCAACCCTCAGCTTCATGGGTGTCTCCTCCATTTGATGAATTACTGGATCTTGTGAGTCAGAAAGCATGGCAGACTCCTGATGCTGTGGAACCGGTCCCCAGGAGGCCGAATAATCTGCCCCTAAAGACAAAGAATTTTTATCCAAGGGTTTACCTGTTGATGCCATGGTGGTGGCGGTGGCCACTAAGAAGGAGCTGGCAGAGACTTCTTCTTCTATCCATCCACCCAATAAGGAATCCCGAACGATGGATAGGTACGGGAAGCATATCTTCTCTTCAGCAGCTTTTGCACTCTGATCGCTGAATTATCACATTTTATGAGACTTAAGAGAGATCTCCTAAAGGAGTTAGGCGATACTCTTCAGGGTACCTCTATTGAAGCAGTCCCATCTACAGTGTTGGCTACTCTCACATCCATTGTTAACTCCTCCATGCGGCTGATCTCGTCTGCTGCTGATGGGGCGAGAAGGGCAACAAGTTCAGGAGTCTCCTTAAGGAGACATTCCTGGATGCGTTTATGCAACTTTCCTGAGCCTTTCAAGTCTACATTCACCAATGCTCCCATGGACGGATCCTCTGTTTTTGGACCCAAGTTGAAAATACCCTCACCAGATGTGAATGGGAAGGAAAGACTCTCTCTGCCATGGGAGTCCGTTTTACCATTCCTTCTAGACCTTACCCTAAAGGTCAGAAGAGCGGTAAAATGTGGTTCAAGTAATCACAGAGACCTTTCCAGGATACACTGAGTGATTCCTCCTTCAGAGGCACGGGAGGAGAAAATAGTGGTAGATGTCACCCTAGAGACAGGGGAGGCCCACAAAATCAGGGAGGTCGCGATTCTTTTCATGACCGTCCCTATCAGCATTCCTGATGTGGAACCCGAGTGTGCATCTCTGGAGCCGGTCGGGGGTCGCTTGTCCTTGTACCCAGAAGCCTGGCTAAATCTCACTCGAGACAAATGGGTACAAGACATTATCACCAGAGGTTACTCTATTCCCTTTTCCCTTCTACCATGTCCTCCCAAAAGGATCCCAGATGTACCACCCAGTCACAGGGATCAAGCGGCTATAGAGATAAGAAAGCTTCTATTAAAAAGAGTCATCCAAAAGGTCCCAGCAGACCAGACAGGAATCGGAACATACTCCAGGTTCTTTTTAGTTCCAAAAAGAACAGACGACTGGAGACCCATCCTAGACCTCAGCAGGTTAAACGAGTATGTACAGAAGTCCAAGTTCCGAATGATCACTCTACAAGCCATACTCCCTCTGTTAGGGAAAGACAGTTGGATGTGCTCAGTAGATCTCCAGTATGCTTACTACCGCATAATGATGGACAAAGCATCAAGGAGCTACCTACACTTCCGGCTGGGAGCAAATCATTACCAATTTTGGGCGCTGCCCTTTGGTCTCACCACAGCCCCCCAGGTGTTCACCAAGTGCATGGCAGTAGTCACAGCTCATTTGAGGCATCAGGGCATCCAAGTCTTTCCATACCTGGACGATTGGCTCCTAACCGCCACCACCAGGCATCGTCTAGTTCAATCGAGAAATTCCTCAATCAAGCTCTGTTCCCAGTTGGGGATCTCTATAAACTGGGAAAAATCCTCAACTTTGTCCACTCAATCTATAACATTTATAGGAGCAAACATAGACACGGTTTCTATGACAGCCAGACTACCTACAGACAGAATACAGAATCTTGTGCAGCAAATTTACAGGATACTTCCCCTTTGAAAAGTCAAAGCGAAGGTGGTGTTGCAGCTTCTCGGAACTATGGTGTCGACCATAACCTTGGTACCTTTAGCAAGACTACATACTCCAATGGCTCCTGTCATCCCAGTATCCCAGTGGTCTTTTCAGCAGTTGCCTCTACATAACCAGATTCTGATCACAGATTCTTGCAAAAAGGATCTACGCTGGTGGATTCAACCAGGTCATCTTACCACAGGGACTCCATTTGTACCGCACCAACCCATTGCCACTGTGACCATGGATGCCTCCCAGATAGGGTGGGGTGGACATTATCTTGGCAGGACTGTCCAAGGCACATTGCAAGATCAGGAGGCCCGACTGCATATCAGTGTCCTAGAGATGAGAGCGGCGCTTCTAGCGTTGCAAGCACTTCACGATTTTATCCCTGTAGGGACAATAACTATCCAGACCGACAACATGTCGGTGGTTTGGTATCTAAACAAACAAGGTGGGACCAGATCATACCCTTTATGTTGAGAGGCCCTGCAAGTTTGGAATTGGGCGATTTCTTCCCAATGCTTTCTCATTGCAACACACATCCCGGGGACTTCCAACGTGATAGCGGACAAGCTAAGCAGGGCAATATTGTTACCTCACGAATGGTCCTTGAACCAGAAAGTAGCCCGTCTGATCTTCCACAAGTGGGGACAACTCTGCAGCAATCTCTTTGCCAGCCCCATCAGCACCAAATGCAGCACCTTTTTCTCCCTCATCCCCCCTCCGGGAGAGTCTCCAGAGATGCACTTATCCATGATTTGCCCCTGGGACTCCTTTATGCTTTTCCTTCTTTTCCACTCATTCCCAAGGTCATACAGAAAGCAATGTTGTTGGGAAGAAAGATGATCCTCATCACCCCATACTGGCCTCATCATATTTGGTTCCCTTTTCTCGAGCCTCACCTGTTAGACTATCCATGGACTCTGGACCCAGTGCCAAACCTCCTGACACACGTCAGGTTCTCTTCACCCCAGTCTCCACACTCTCAAACTGACAGCATGGCTGGTCCAGTTCCGTCATTAGTCAGGCTTCATGATCTGTCTCCAGCTGTAACCCATATTATTACCTCTTCTCACAAGCCTTCGACTAGAAAATTGTGTCACAGTAAATGGAAGAGATTTTCTATATGGGCACACACCAGAGACGTCGATCCATTTATAGCTCCCATTACTATTGTTTTAGTTTTCCTCTCAGAACTCTTTCACCAGGGTTCAGCAGCTGCTACACTCCGAGTTCAGCTAGTAGCAATATCTAATTTTCAAGCGGGGATTAATGATTCCAGTCTTATGTCTCACAAACTGTGCAAATCTTTTCTTAGGGGTTCCATGATGGTAAGACCTCCTGTGCAAGACCCCATTCCTCCCTGGGATCTGAATCTAGTCCTGTCGAGACTTTGCCACCCTTTGAATCAGCCCATAGTTGTCAGTTGAAATTCCTGTCTTGGAAGACTCTCTTTTTCTGGTGGCAATAACCTCAGCCAGATGAGTTTCTGAACTACAAGTCCTATCAGTTAAACCTCCATATTTAATTTTTCACAAAGACAGGGTTTCTCTCCGGACCAATCCTTCTTTTATTTCTAAAGTCTGTTCTCAATTTCACTTAAACCAAACAATTGAATTGCCAGTGTTCTTCCCTAATCACACCAATAAAGCAGAATATACATTCCACTAGTTGGATGTGCATAGGCAACTGCATTTCTATATCCACAGGACCAAAGGATTTAGAAAATCAGAACAGCTGTTCGTTTCTTTTGCTGAGGTGAGAATGGGCTTGCCAGTTTCCAAGGTCACACTGTCGAACTGGATCTCTAGTTGTATTTCCTTTATTTACACTTCTCAGGGAAAGGAGTTACCCTTTAAAGTCAAAGCGCATTCTGCCAGGTCCTTTTCTACTTCTGCTGCCTTCCAAGCCAGGACACCTATTGATAATATATGTGCAGCAGCAACATGGGCTACCCATCATACCTTCATTTCCCATTATAAACAGGATTTAACTTCCAGGGGTGGAGCCTCGTTTGTTTCCACAGTGCTCAGGAGTATTTTCCAGTGAGCCACCCATTCAAGATGCTAGGGACGCTGTCCCACATGTAATAATGGAGGCGAGATAAGACTACATAACATAAAGAAGTTATGCACTCACCATAACGTTCCATGTATGTAGTCCATCTCACCAAACATTATTACGAACCCACCCACCAGCCCCTTTCCTGGAGGATCTGGAAACAGTTTTTCCTTTTCTACAGTGGTTTATACCATAAGGGCGCCTTTATTACAGTTTATTCTTTCGGACCTTTGTCCTTTTTCCTGTCTTATTCTCCATGGGATACCTACTAGCCATGAGCCAATCAGAAGTTTACAGGCTTTCTAAGCGGCCCGGTCGGAGCCAAGGATTGGCTCCGAACTCACACGTAATAATCTTCGGAGAGATGGACTACATACATGGAATGTTATGGTGAGTACATAACTTCTTTTTCGAAAGGTAAGATAAGTCCAGTACTGAAAATGTAGTTTAATGTACTTTCCTGTATGCAATATGTATTCCAAATGCTTTGTTTTTAAGCTTGCAGCAGTCACAAGGCTAAGATGAAGCTTAGATTAAAATGAGTTTAGGTTAATTTATTGAATATTAATCAGAATTATTGTAATATTGTATTATTACAGTATTCCTAATTAATATTATTGTAATATTATATATTGCACTAATCATAATTAGTGTAATTTAGTATAAGATTAATCTGTAAATCTGTCTCTGCAGATATTATGTAAAAATCTAAGGGTTAGGACCATTTGTGAAGACCTTGACCAGGTTTATAAAAATATTTTATAATTTTAACATAAAGCAGTTTGACCGTTAAACTTAGAGGTGCTATTCTTCCCCTCCTGTCTTTACGTTTTGCTAATTAGATTAAAATCTTTCCAGGTAATGTGTGCTGTAGTTTAAAGGTTTGTTATGCTGTGTAGATGAAGTGCATGTGAAACCACTTGGATTACCTTTTACTTGTACATATAAGAGGAGATACACTTGAATGATATGAAAAGTGGCCTTGCAGTTTGACTTACTACAGATGCAAGACTATTCCTATATGGTATCTCTTAGTGAAGAGTAGTAACTCATAACGTAACTGATTTCTGACTTTGCCCCAGGAAACTGTGAGATATATTATCACTAAAATGAACTTGTGACCGCAACTTCATTACCTTTTTAGGAGCATGACACTACCACACACATACATATAAGTATTTGTCAGGCCTTTGTGTATACTGGCCCCTTTACAGGTTCTGAGACTACCACTGATCAGTTACAAGTCTGCATTTTTGCCTTTTATTCATTCAGTTTTGTGTTTAACAGCATGTTAGATTCATGGTGTCTTATAAACACCTTATACTCTTTAAAGTGTGTAGTTTAACCCAGTGCACAAATAATGGTACATCTTGGAGCTGCCAAAGTCCACTTTTTTCATTAGTGTGGGGGGTTAGGGCACTGCTAAGTAGAAAAACTCAACACATTTCTGGGCTTTAAAACATGTAAACTGTCTAAAACAATAAAATCATTTTATCTTTTGTTTGTACTAATTTTTAATTTTTTTTATTTCTGCTTTTTCCTCCTGCAGGAGCAAGTATGTGTCCCCTACTCTAGCTGAAGGATTCAATGAGATCATAAAGATACATTTTATTCCACGATTTAAGGATCCAAAACTGGAGACTCTATACATGCAGTTTTCTGAGGGTTAACCTGTGCCCAGAATCCCAGTCTACATCTTCATTCTGAACGTTTCTCCTCCAAAATTTAAAACTCCTAGAGCTCAAATGCACTAATTACTACTTGCCAAATCAGTTGTTTTTCAGTTGTGTTGCATAACTACATATTTCAAGCATGACAATACTTGCTCACCCAGTGTCAGGGGTATTGTACCTTTCAGTTTTCTTCCTTTACACATTCATCATAACTGACTTTCCCAAATCAGTTGTAAATGTGAACTGCTTTATGTTAAGTCTTTTCGTGGACCATTGAAAATGTAGAGTGAGTTTACATTTGTTGGTTGCTAAAACGTGGTATAGTAATGCAGTACTCACTTCTGCAGCATTAGCAATCCTGAATGACTTGAATTTTATTATGAATACCTTGTTAATTTTTTAATGGTGGCTTTGACTGCTAGTAGCTGAGACTGCTTTGAAAACAACCCAAAGTACGGCTGTTTAGGTTTCTTAAAAAGCAGTGCCTAGTAAAAATGTGTAATTATGTTTACATTCTGATTTTCTGTAATATGTTTTATTACATTATTTTCATTTGGTCATGATTAGGTTAAAATCTGAAGTGATGGCTCAAAGCAGTAAGACCAGCTACTAAAGTCAGTCTTTCCTGGCCTGCATTATTTTCCTAACCAAATTTTATATTTTCCTGGGAAAAGGTCACTTTTAATTAAACCAAATAAATCATTTTATTATGTGGACAATAAAGTATGATCTTAATCATATTTTTCTGGTTGTTTTAGTGTTATATTTTAAAAGATACATGATTAGTTAACCAAGTATTACACTTACTATGGCTACAAGCTTTCATTGGTAAAGTATAATGAGCATTTAAGTTTTATATCTCATATCAAAATGATTGACTTCAGCAATTGGCTAAGCTTCTGGTGTCATTCTAAGGGGAATCCAGTATCTGTCTGCTCAGGACGACATGATCGACAGACCACAATGCTTTGCCCGAGATGGCCTGCATCTGTCTCCCTTGGGATTCTGGATACTGGCTAAAGCTCTTGCCACCCCTATAGTGCCTTTTTAGGCAAGGTTCAAATGACAAATTCACCACCATAACAGGTACAAGCAAGGAAAATCTGAGGGTAATACTACTCAATGCTAGAAGTCTAAACCTCAAAATGCATTCACTGGAGGCACTCCTTAAAATGGAGAACATCGACATCTGTGCAGTGACAGAGACCTGGTTCAAGGCTCCAAAGAGCACCCCTGCAGTACCAGGCTATAATTCATACCACACCTTTCGGCCACCTAACCTGGACCGAAACACTAAAGGTGGAGGGCATGTCCATATTCATTAAGGATATCCACACCTCCAGGCTAGTTGCTCAGCATAATACATCCGAGATTATCCGAGTGCAACTAACTCTGGGCAAGACCGCAATCCACATTGTAACTTGCTACAGATCCCCCAGGATTCCCATTCCTCATTTCTTGATACACTGGAAACTATTAGGGTACAACCCAACACCCTAATAATTGGCGATTTCAACTACACCACCATTTACTGGGAAAACTACTTATGTACCAACTCTTTTGCTCAACGTTTTCTGGAATTTTTAAATTCCAATGCCTTGGACCAACTTATCCATACCCCCACCAGGGGCAGCAATATCCTAGACCTGGTCATTACCAACATGGGCGACCGGTGTTCCATACCAAAGGTCAATTCCTTGTTGGTCAGATCTGACCACAAGCTAATCAGCCTAGACATCTACATCCCGCCCCCACCCCCCGTTAGGGAAACCACCGTAAAAAATTTATCCAAAGCCAACTTCACTCTTCTTAAGACAGAAGTGGCAAACTTCACAACACCCATGCAGACGGACAGTAGAGGTACCACTGCTGAATCCTACACAAATGCACTTTATAAGCACTTACATGAATGCATGGATGGTGCTATCCCTAACAGAACCAAGATGCAATTCTCCAAAAAAAGGAGGCCAATCTGGTGGTCCCCTGCCATAAACAAACTCTACAACAGAAGAAAGAAACTGTTGCAAAAACGAGTAAAATCCCATGACTGGAAGAACTCCCTGGTCAGCCTCAGTAAGTAGCTGAGATCCTCATAAAATCCTCCAAAGCTAGTTATGAAAACAAGATCACCACTAATTCTAAAGACAACCACAACGCATTCTATAGCTGTGTCAAGAATCTCAATGGCAACACTCAGATCTGCTCTGAGTTACAGCACAATGGCACTAAATATACAGAACCAACTGATATTGCCAACATCCTGGCAGATAGGTTCAGTGCTAGCTTTAACCCCCCCCCCCTCACCCCATAAAAGGCCATCTCTATACTGGACGAATGCAAAGTTCCTGTAATCATGGCTGCACAGGTAAAAAACACACTCTCCAAAGCCAAGAACACAGCATCCATGGGACCTGACAACATCCCAGGCTGCATTCTACATGAACTACAAAATGAACTGGCACTCCACCTAAGCACCATGTTCAATCATAGCCTCACCTCAGGCTTTGTGCCCACTGAATGGCGCACAGTGACTGTTATCCCACTCCATAAAGGGGGAGCCACCACACACCTTGGGAACTACCACCCAATTAGTATAACGAGCCTGGTTTGCAAGGCCATGAACATATCATCATGGAACTTATAAACAGACATTGGTAATCTCCAAACTCTGGACCCCACCCAGTGCGAGTTTGTAAAAGGCAGATCATGTCTTCTAAACCTGATTGACTTCTTTGAAGCAGTCACCAAAGCCATAAACGAGGGTAAGGTAGTTCACACAGCGTATCTCAATCGCGTCAAGGCTTTTGACACCATCCCCCACTCTGGAATTATCGATAAACTCACTAAACTAGGTGTAAATCCTATGTCACAAGATCGGTTGCCAACTGGCTCACTGACAGAACCCACACTGTGAAAGTAGCAGACTCCAAATCCAACTTCAGACCAATGACAAGTGGAGCACCACAGGGTTCAGTCCTGGGTCCTCTCCTGTTTGGTGTCTACATTTCTGAAATACAGGCTAACACAGAAGGTCTTTGGGTAACTAAGTTCGCAGATGACTGCAAACTAGGAGCCATAATTGAAACTCCTAACACTATGGACATCCTACAAAAGGGCCTCACTGAGGCAGATGCCTGGTGTCAAAGCCATGGCCTCAAGCTCAATGCCAAAAAGTGCATTGTCATCCCCTTTGGTAAAAACTCTGTACCCATGAACTACAACACAGGCAGTAGTATACTTAACACCGAAAGTGTGATGAGACCTTGGGACACAGGTGGACAGTAGGTCTCTCCTTTGATAATCACAATGCCACAGTAGTCAAGAAATCCTTCTACGTGGCACACCTCATCACAAAAGGTTTCTCATCAAAAAAAAAAGAGGTCATTGTTCCCCTCTACTCATCACTCATTAGACCCATTATAGAGTATAATGCCCCTTTTGGTATGTACCTCACAAGACATCTACAACAACTGGAAAGGCCACAGAAGTACCTCACAAAGAGGATTACCGGCCTCAAACAGATGCCCTACGCAGACCGTCTCAAAAAACTCCAGCTTTACTCTGTCGCATATCGCCTACTCAGAGGTGATCTCTGCCTAACATACAAAGCTATGTCAAACCCAGAGCTGTTGGACATGTTCCACTTAAAGAAATCCCAATCCCTCTGAGCTACACACTCTAGGGACCTAAACCTTGTCACCACAATAAACAGAACATGCTGGAGGGGTAGATTCCTGTCCCAGAGACTTCCCATACTCTGGAACAAACTACCTATCTATATCAAACAAAGCTCCTCATTAGCACTCTTCAAGAAAAATCTTGATGTTTGGATGGGAAATAGGAAATTCACCCCGGGGATCACCTCTGTGGCTCTGCTCAACAGGGGCACAAGAAAATAATTTTCTTGGGTGGCGAAAGCCAGGGTACCTTTTTGGCTAGGCTTGTATAGGCCCTAGGGCCGATAGCCTAGTACCTACTTATGAACCTGTTTAGGAGTAGATCTTCATAATAAGGATCATTGTTGCAGAATCATTCCTTAATTCATAGGAATAACCCACAGCTGGACATTTACCTTTCTGTCCTGATTTCCAGAGTTTTCAGAAATTTCCATAATGGAGCTTACTACACATTATGTTGGCTTGATATTCAATTAAATGAGGGATCAACTCCCTCCATCTTCATTTCATTTTTGCTGCAAAAAGTGTTCAGTCATCATGACAGCTGTTCTTCAGATTCTTACAGACAGCTTCCAGAGAACACAAAGTACCAATTTTAGGAAGCTTTCTGTGCATTTGTTGTGTGCGGACGTTTGTACTGTACATATTTGCATACTGTTCAGTCTTACTTATTTTGGCAGATAATGTTTCTAAGGTCTGTAATATCACTGGCAAAATTCTCTTAAGAAACATTCCTGGGGAACACAAATTCTACCCTAAGAGTATAACTAACAGAGCCTATTTTTCATGGAGAAAAATAAGTCTGCTTATATAGGCACCATACTACTTTTAATAAAAAGACTCATCCACCTGTCCCATAGCATTCGAGTCTTTCTAAAACATAAAACACTTTTGGTATTGAGACAAAAGGCATCTGACCCATTTCCAGCAGGAAAGCTTTCAACCAGTAGCTAAAAAAAGTATGTTGCCACAGAAATCAGAAACTCTACAAGTTAGGGATTAAAAAAATGTAGCCGTCAGGGAGCAAGAAGCTTTAATGACTCAGCTTATCCCAGAGAAGTTTAGAGACATCATCATTGCTTAGGAGTCGCATTTGTCTCCAGATTCACCACCATCAGTGACTGACTCCACCCCCAGTCTTAGCTATTTTAGAGGCAGAGAGTTTTTTTTTTTTTTTTTTTCTTCTCAGAAACTGATGACATCCAGGCCAAATGTTAATTCCTAGGTAGTTGTAATGGACACTGGCCCTTTGTTGTTTTAGTGTGTGTCATAGGGAACAACTCTTCTGACTGGATACCTATGCATGAGACACCAGAATTCCCAACAGTTTTGCCTTTTAGTGAGCAATTGCATGGTAAGCTGATAGGGCCTACTGTTCTGCTATCTTAGGGATAGTTATTAGAGGATGAAACACTAAATGTTAAGTTGTCAATCTCGCCTTCATTCTTGCTGGATGGGTTCGGAGCTGATCCTCGGCTCCGACTCGGCACTTGCTAAGCTCGAGAGTCACTTTTACCAGCTCGAGGCAGCCCCATATCCCATGTTGCAAGGCGGTAATTACCCAGATCTCGTTTGCCGCTTCGCTAATGAGGTCATCCTTTTTACCAGCTCCTGGTAAGTGATTTTTCATTGCTATTTGTAAAAGAATTAGGTATCCCAATACCCATATATTTTATTCTTTATAGTTTTTTAGTGAACCTTATTCATTTAGCTCCATCTCATTTCCCTTTAGTTCCCTTATTCATAGTTTTTCTGTGTTTGGGCCTTAGGCCTTACCCACCCTCACAGTTCCTGTCAGGATTTTCCTTAGGTGTGTGTGGGTGTTGTGTCTCACTATTCTAATTTTTAACTTTTAATTATAGTGTCTTTGGTCTGTTTGGTGTGTGTGTGTGTGTGTGTGTGTGTGTGTGTGTGTGTGTGTGTGTGTGTGTGTATTAGGACTTAGACATGTCCAAAGATACTAGGGTCTCAGGTTTCAAGAAGTGTGACTCGTGCTGTCAGAAGATGTCTCTGACAGACGGTCACACTTCTTGTATTTATTGCCTGGGACCCCTACACCTGCAGGACTCCTGTGCTATCTGTCATTCTTTCAGCCAGGGAGTCCTGCAGGAACGTAGAAATAAGTTGATCCTCAGGGGTCTTCTTAAGCCTGAGAGCTCCCCGGCTAAGGTCTGTTCCGGGAAGCCCTCTAAGCCTCCCAAGACCCAGACTTCGGTGTCCAAGTCTGTGGTCTTGAATCCGACTCCACCAGAGTCGACATCGGCTCCGTCCGGAGCCGATCCTTCCTTGTTGGAAGCTTCAGTACCGGTGCCGTTCAGCGCCGATACCCTGGCTTCGGCACCTGTGTCGGCTCCGGCTGGAGCCGACACCCTAGCATAGAAGCATGTCTCGGCTCCGGCTGGAGCCGAGATATCTTTGTCTCCGCTCGGAGCCGACAAGTTGTCGGCTATGCCTGGAGCCGAACGTTCTTCGGCTCCGATGGCTCCGTCAAAAAAGAGGTCTAGATCTCCTTC
The DNA here is from genome assembly GCF_019279795.1 of Protopterus annectens. Taxonomy (NCBI): domain Eukaryota; kingdom Metazoa; phylum Chordata; order Ceratodontiformes; family Protopteridae; genus Protopterus; species Protopterus annectens. The sequence goes on along the minus strand of NC_056743.1, from coordinate 776,277,210 downwards.
ATTGGAATCTATACACTCAGCTCCAGCCTCCCCCTTGCTTTCGGAGCGGAGCCATCGGAGCCGATCGTCGAGGTCTTCCAGGCTCTCAGACCATGACTTAGAGAGAGTGGTCAGTAGGCTATTAAAATCACAGGCACTAGCCCAGATGCTCCATAGCCCATCTCAACAGACGACTGCTATTCTACACCCTCCTGAAATTCCTCCTTCGACTCTCCTACAGAGTTCGAAGCCGGAGATTATTGGTACCGTGACTGTTGCTACTTCGGAGCCGATACCACACCTTTTGGCTCCGTCGTCCTTGACTCCTGTCTCCTCCTTGCAACCTTCCTTGGAGGGATCCGGGCATCGGGCTTCCTTGGTCGGCTCCGAGGGGGCTAGTGGCATCGGACCCTTGTCCGACCCCGTTCTCCTTCTCGGAGCTTCGGCCTTGGTGAGCTCGGCCCCGACATCTGCTTCGGAGCCTTCCCTTTCGGTGGGGCCGGGGATTCCTGTTTCCTCGGAGCGGGAGCTCTCGGTCCTCCCTGGGAGGGGAGCCTTCGAGGTGATGAGGAGTGTGCTAGCCCCGGAGCTTAGTCAGCAGTCGGTTCCTTTAGCTCCTCCCTCTATGGTGCCTGTAGATGCCTCTTCCCGCTCACTTGCTCCCGGACCCAGAGATCCATCGCCCCAGGTCTCCCCATTGGGAAGAACTTCCTCTTCTGAGGTTTCTCCTGATCCTTCAGGTGAACCCCCGCGTAAGAGGGCCTGCAAGAGGAAGCACCTAGACTCCCCTGAGTCTACAACATCAGATACCGATTTAGATGAGTCGGAGGGGTCCCCAAGATCTCCCTCTGAGGATGTCTCCTTTTCAGACATCCTTGAACTCCTGAAACAGAGGGGGAACTGGCCCTCCATTAATCCCTCCGAGGATGAATCGGTATACCTGGAGGCTTTTGGATCTCGACCCTCCACCTCCTGGGTGTCTCCGCCTTTCGACCCCCTCATGGAAGTCATAGCTCGAAAGGCGTGGGCATCTCCTGATTCGGTGGAACCAGTCCTCAGGAGACCTTCAAAGTTTATTACGGCCCCCGCTGAAAAGCAGTTTCTTACTAAGGGTGTCCCGGTTGATGCCATGGTGGTGGCGGCCGCCACCAAAAAGGAACTTGCAGATCCTTCCATGCCAGTCCATCCTCCTAACAAGGAATCTAGGTCCATGGACAGGTATGGCAAGCGGATGTTTTCCTCAGCGACCTTTGCTATGCGTTCACTGAATTATTTATGTCACTTCACCAGACTTCAGAGAGACATCCTCAAAGAATTAGGTGAAGTAGTACAGGGGCTCAAGAAAAGATTGCCTCTCAGCTGGGAATCCTTAATTCCATAACCAACTCCTCCATGCGGCTCATTTCTTATGCAGCCGATGGGGCGAGTAGAGCTGCAGGCACAGGAGTGGCTCTCAGACGTCAGTCCTGGATGCGGCTCTGTAATTTTGCAGACCCCTTTAAGGCGTCCTTCACAAACTCTCCCTTTGATGGGACATCATTGTTTGGCCCTCAAGTGAAGGACACTTTGACCAGGTGCGAGCAAGACGGCAAGACTCTTTCTGCCGGTAGGAGTCCGTTTCTCCACCCCTTCTAGACCTTACCCCAAAGGTCAGAAGGGAGGGAAAATGTGGTTCCGAAAATCTCAGGGAGTCACGCCTGACGCACGTGGTCAATTTACCCCCAGAGGCAGAGGGGGTAATAACAATAGACGCCGCCCTAGGGGCAGAGGAGGTCCGCAGAACCAGGGCAGCAGAGAGCCTCTCTCTGACAAGCCCTTCCAGCATCCCTGAGGTGTTGCCCGACTGTCCACCCTTGGAGGCAGTCGGGGAGAGATTGTCGCTGTACCCAGAAGCCTGGATGTCCTTCAAGGATGCATCTGCAGTCATAACATATGGGTTGCCCTGCCTCAGGCAGCCCTTCGGTCGGCCGGATTCCAAAGTCTGGGTCTGGCCTCGGCTGATGTCGCACTTTCCCCGACGTCAGAGCGTCTGGGGTATAAAAGCATCAGCCGACGCCATTTTCCTCAGTCTTTCTTGCCGCGCGGTGCCCGAAGCAGAAGTTGTTCGCAAGTGCCGGTCGGTCAGATCCAGTGAATTCAGCTACTGAAGACTTTGAAAAAGCTAAGTACCCCGTTGGGGACTCTTTCTTGCCTCAGCCGATGTCAGACAAAGTAAATAATTGTTTAACTTGTGGGAAACAAATACCTCATAAGGATTTCCATTCCTACTGCCTTCCTTGCTTAGGCCCAGACCACGACGTATCAGCCTGTTCAGCCTGTGCTTCCTTCAACCGACGAACTCTTAGACGTCGGTCGGAGTTTGCAGAGGAATTTTTTGGGGCCAATTTTGCATATAAAATGCCGTCGGAGACTCCGACTTCGCATTTGGTGAAAAAACGGAAGGACAAGGACCGACACTCGCGGCCCGCGGTTTCGGCTGAAACCACGGCAAAGCCTACCGCGAGTGTCTCAGTTTCGGCCGAAACCGAGTCCTCGGAGATTCCTTCTTCCGAAACCATTCAACCGACCACCGCGGCCCGGGAGGCCCCGGCTGAGTCGGCTACCGAGCTACCTACCGAAACCAGTGTCCAGGGAATGTCCGACACCATACCTTTGGACATTTCTACTCCTGCATGTAGGGCAGCTAGGCCCCCTGCTTCCATGTCCATTAAGGCCTTTTCTAGGGCTAAAGCTGCTAAACTTTCTAAAGCTTTGCCTCCCAAGACTACCTCCCAGAGGCCTTCCTCTAGTTCACAGATCCTCAGCCTTGCAGAGGATCTTATTTCTTTAATTAGGGGTTCACAACCTCACCCAGACAGGGCCTCTCAACCTCCACCAGACAAAAGGCCCAGGACTGACCCCTCTGCCCCACACTCTTCAGATGAGTCCACGGATGGCTCTGAGTTGTCAGACCACCAGGAGGAGGCTTATTCGCCCTATGAGGATTCTGATGCTGAAGAATCTATCCCTTCGGCCTCCCCTCCTGAAGAGTTTTCCTTTGGTGAGACTCTGCACTCCATGAGAGAGCATTTTCAGTGGCAAGGTCAGGAATTCTCTGATTCTAGAAAAAGATTAAGGACCTTTTTACATCTGCCTCAACATAGGCCCTTAGCTATACCTCCTGTTTTGAATGTAATTGATGATGTGTACAATGATGTCAGTACAGCACCTGATACTCTCCCTCCGGCCCCTACTAAGCCTGATAAATACTACAGGGTCCCGGATTCCCATTACCATCTGTATAAAACACATTCTGCAGACCCAGAAACTATTTCTTAGGGCCCTAAAGGGGTTGCAGCCGCCACAGCTAAAAATCCTCTACCCTCTGAAAGAGAGTCTAGAGCTTTAGAGAGATGGGGAAAGAAGGTATATACTTCTGCAACTCTTTCTGTTAGGGCATTAAATTGTCAGTTTCATATGATACAGTACCAAGAGTATTTGTTAGATGAACTGAATAAGAAACTTTCTTCTACTGAACCCCTTGACCGTAAATCCATGCAGGATTTGGTACACAACTCACAGCGGGTTAGTAATCATTTCTTAAAATGTGGCTATGATGCATTGGAGGCTTCATTTAGATCAGCTATGACTGGGGCAGTCATTCGTAGGCATGCCTGGCTGAAGGAACAATCTCTGCCAGACCATGTTAAAGCTAAACTCCTGGATGCTCCAATGGAGAAACAAAATTTATTTGGCTCTTCTGCTCAGGAGGTTTTGAAAAAGTTTGAAAAAAAGGCAAAATCTGTGCAAACAGTTAAGGATTTCCTGCAAGTACAACCACCTAGATTCAGCAGAAACTGGCCTACTAAGAATTGGTCCTTTCCAGACTCGGACAGAGCCCAGAGGGGCAGGAACAGATGCCCTAGAGGCAGAGGCCAATCGAAGGGCTACTACAGAGGCCGTCAGTGGCAGCCTGCCAACCAGAGAAGTAGTGCAACAACAGCAACAACAACTACTACACCAGGACAGGCTCAATGACTTTATTCTGATTCCGCCTACCAGGGATCAACTGGAAGCACCCTTGGGCGGAAAGCTGGCTTTATTCTCAAAAACTGGCATTATATTACAAGGGACATATGGACACTGCAAATAATAGACAAAGGATACAGGTTCCATTTCCACACTTTGCCAAAAAGACATGGAATGCCAAACCTGCCACCAAATCAGAGGCCAGAGGCTTTAAGGCAGATCAACAACTTGCTTCAAATGAAAGCTATAGAAAAGGTACCACTTTCAGAACAAGGCCAAGGATTTTACTCAAGACTATTCCTTGTACCAAGAAAAGAAAATCAATGGAGGCCTATTCTCGACCTGTCCGCACTAAACACTTGTCTCATTGTCCCAAAATTCAAGATGCTGACCCTACAGCAACTTCTTCCCATGTTGGGCAAGGAGTCTTGGCTGGTGACTCTAGATCTCAAGGAGGCATACCTGCACGTCCCTATTCGACCAAGTTGCAGAAGACACCTCAGATTTCTTGCAGGATCAGAGCATTATCAATTCTCAGCATTGCCCTTTGGCTTATCTACTGCGCCCAGAGTATTCACGAAATGCCTGGCATCAGTAATTGCACACTGCAGACTTCAGGGGATTCAGATCTACCCATATCTGGACGACTGCCTTATACAAGCGGACAACAAGAAAAATTTGATAAAGGACTTGGCTTATGCCATCCACCTGCTACAGGCCTTGGGATACACAGTCAACATCCGAAAGTCAAGACTTGTGACATCCCAAAGAATAACCTTTTTGGGTGCAGATCTGGACACAACCACCCAAATGGCCTTTCTCACAGAAGAAAAACAAAAGCAACTTCCACATTACTTCATGATGCTAGCAAGGCAAAGTCAGCTTACTGCAAGGAAAATCCTGCAGGCCCTGGGTTACATGGCATCCTGCATAATTCTAATACCACAGGCCAGGCTGCATATGAGAAAATTACAATGGTACCTAAGGAGTGTATGGTCTCAACACAGTCACAGTCTAGAAGCTTTGATACCAATCATTCCTTGCCTTCAAAAGGAATTTCTGTGGTGGGCTCAGGCCTGCCAGTCCAACAGAGGGTTGCCTTTCAACAAACCAAAAACCAAACAAACCATCACCACGGACGCTTCGGACCAAGGATGGGGAGCACACATGGAGGGCAAATGTATCCAAGGCCTATGGTCTCAAGGTCAGCTACGCATGCACATAAACCAAAAGGAAATGCTGGCAGTGATGCATGCAATCGAGGCTTTCAAACCTTTCCTCCATCAAGGCCACCTGCTAATAAGGACAGACAACACCACGGTCATGTGGTACATAAACAAGCAGGGAGGAACACACTCCTACCCTCTCTGCCGGCTGGCTATGAATCTATGGGAACTATGCCTGAACCTCAATATCCAACTACAGTCCCAGTTCATGCCAGGAAAAGAGAATACACTGGCAGACAGCTTAAGCAGAACTACCATGGATGCACACGAATGGATGCTGCACCCAGACATCTTCCAACTCATAGCAAAGGAATGGGGAATGCCGGAGATAGATCTGTTCGCCTCCCCTCTCAACCATCAACTGAAGACATTCTGCTCAAGGACATACCACCCACAGGCTTGGAGGGTGGACTCTCTCTCTTTCAGCTGGAAAGCTCTAAAAGTATATGCCTTCCCACCTCTCCCATTAATGTACAAGGTTCTACTGAAGATCAGGGAGGAGCAGCCAAGAGTGATTCTGATTGCTCCAGACTGGCCAAGGCAACACTGGTATCCATTATTGAGAAGCCTGTCTCAGGCAAAACCATGGCCTCTCCCCCTATGGCCTCTTCTTCTGACACAGAACAATTTCAAGATCATGCATCCCAACTTGAAAACATTGCAGCTAACTGCCTGGAAAATTCCTTAAATCCCAAACAAAATGCCTTATCACAGAGAGTGAAGGACATCATCTTGGAAGCTCGCCGGCCTTCCACAAGGAAGACATACTCAGCTAAATGGAAAAGATTTCTCATTTGGAACACATCAAACGGCTCAGATGTGATGGTGGCAAACATGACACATATTCTGGAATACTTAGCAGAATTGTTCCACAATGGTCTGTCCTATTCTTCCATCAAGATTCATGCCTCAGCAATTTCAGCAGAATACAATGTGGATCCACCTATCTTCTCACACCCTCTCCTCAGGCAATTTCTGAGAGGGATCAAAAATATTAAACCTCCAAGAAAACCCCCTCTACCCGCCTGGGATCTCAACTTTGTGTTGGAGAAACTAACACTTCCTCCATTTGAACCAGCAGCATCAGCGGATCTACAGTTTCTATCTTGGAAAACTGCATTCCTTCTGGCAATAACTTCAGCAAGAAGAGTATCTGAGTTACAAGCATTAATGGCAGTGCAGCCATTTCTTATCTTCCATCAGGACAGAGTTTCACTAAGAACCAATCCTACTTTTATGCCAAATGTGGTATCTAGGGTATCCTTGAGCCAAGCTATTCACTTGCCTACATTCTTCCCAAATCCACAGAATAAAGGGGAAAAACTTCTGCACACCCTGGATATACACAGACAACTACGCTACTACTTGGACAGAACTAAAACTAGCAGAAAAACTGACCAACTATTTGTAGCATATGCTACTGGGTTGCAAGGAAAAGCAATTTCCAAACAGACAATTTCAAAATGGATAGGAAATTGCATTCGATTTTGTTACTCCTTTCATGGAAAGACAGTTCCTGGAAACATCAGGCCTCATTCCACAAGGGCCACGGCCACCACTACAGCCTTCCTACGAGGGGTGGCTACCAAGGACATTTTAGAAGCTGCTACTTGGAGCTCCGTGCATACATTTGCCAAACATTACAATCTACCTTTATACTCCAGATCCAGAGCAGGTTTTGCTACTGCAGTCCTGCAGGGGATATTAACTACACCATCCTTTTCTTAGTACCTCCTCCCCCAGATTGGCTATGGTATTCTACCCATATGTTATGACTGCAGATGCATCCTTGAAGGACATAGTACTGTTTTGTACCTACCATAAAGGTAGATGTTCGATAGGTATGCATCTGCAGTCAGGTTTACCCTCCCTCCTACCTCTCAGTGGTATTCCTAGGGTTCTTACCCCTCTTTTAGCTAGCTGGGGGAATCTATTATGGTGTATTTGTTTGTATATACATGTATATAATTATATAGGTTTGCAAATGTTTGGAACCTTTTTTGCATTTATCCAAATTTAGCCTTCCTAGAGGGCACCTGGCATCTGGGGCAAGAAAAACTGAGGAAAATGGCGTTGGCTGATGCTTTTATACCCCAGACGCTCTGACGTCGGGGAAAGTGCGACATCAGCCGAGGCCAGACCCAGACTTTGGAATCCGGCCGACTGAAGGGCTGCCTGAGGCAGGACAACCCATATGTTATGACTGCAGATGCATACCTATCGGACATCTACATTTATGGTAGGTACAAAACTGTACTTTTTCCCTGTCTCAAGACAAATGGGTACAGTCGATCATATCCGAGGGTTACAAGATTCCTTTCGAGGAAAGCCCCTTCCCTCAAAAAGGTTCCCTTCTAGACGTTCCACCCGGTCTAAGGGAAATTGCAAAACTAGAGGTTTCAAAGCTTCTAAAAAGAGGGCCATCCAGCCAGTACCAACAGATCAGTTAGGGTCCGGAATCTACTCAAGGTTCTTTTTGGACCCCAAAAAGATGGGAGACTGGAGACCAATATTAGACCTCAGCAGGCTCAACAAGTCTGTCAAAAAGACGAGATTTCGGATGGTCACACTTCAATCGATTTTGCCCTTTCTGGGCAAAGACAACTGGATGTGCACCATAGACCTTCAGGATGCGTACTATCATATAAAAATCCACAGACGCTCCAGAAGTTTTCTCCACTTTCGGCTGGGGACCAGTCATTTTCAATTCAGAGCCCTGCCCTTTGGTCTCACTACAGCCCCCAGAGTGTTCACCAAATGCATGGCAGTGGTCACGGCTCACCTGAGACGTCAAGGATTCCAGGTGTTTCCATATGTCGACGACTGGCTCCTCTCAGCCACCACCAGGCATCAACTTCTCCAAGCCAGAGATTACACTCTACGTCTCTGCGGTCAGTTAGGAATTTCAGTCAACTTCGAAAAGTCTTCCTTATCGCCCTGCCAATCTATTACCTTTATAGGCGCAAATCTAGACACTACTCAGATGTCAGCAAACCTAACAAGTCAGAGAATCCTAGATATCCAAAACCATGTTCGGATCATCCTATCCAGCAAAAGGGTACAAGCCAGGTTGGTCCTGAAAGTGTTGGGCCTCATGGCAGCTGCCATCACACTTCTTCCTCTGGCCCGCTTTTACATGCGTCTCCTACAATGGATGTTGTTCACCCAATGGTCCTTCCAGCAGCTTCCCATGCGTCACAAGATCCTGGTGACACAGACCTGCAAGAACCATCTATCCTGGTGGACTTCCTCTCCTCTAGTCCATCAGGGCAGACCATTTGTTCCCCCGGCCCCGGTAGCCACGGTCACTTCGGATGCCTCCCTGATCAGGTGGGGGGGGGCATTATCAGGGCAGGATGGTTCATGGCACGTGGCAACCGTTCAAATACCACCTGCACATAAATGTCCTAGAGATGAGAGCAGTGCTTTTAACATTGCAAGCCCTCAATGACTTTCTTCCTTTAGGGACTATTGCAGTTCACACGGACAACATGTCCGTTGTGTGGTGCATCAACAAGCAGGGCGGAACCAAGTCCTACCCCTTGTGTCGAGAAGCTCTCAGACTTTGGCAATGGGCGATCTCCTCTCATCGGTTTCTGGTAGCAACGCATATCCCCGGGAAAACCAACATAGTAGCGGACAGATTGAGCAGAGCTATACTCATGCCTCACGAGTGGTCTCTCAACCAATCCATAGTGGAGGAGATTTTTCAGAAGTGGGGCCGCCCATGCTGCGATCTTTTTGCTACACCTCAAAACAGCAAATTCCCAGACTTCTTCTCTCTCTTCCCACTTCCGGGCCATCCCCCCAGAGACGCTCTTACCCAAGATTGGCCCCGGGGACTCCTTTATGCCTTTCCTCCCTTTCCTTTGATACCACAAGTACTCCAGAAAGCTACCGTCTTGAGAGCCAAAATGATTCTCATTGCCCCTTACTGGTCTCGACAAATTTGGTTCCCGTTCCTTCATCGCTATCTTTTGGTGCAGCCTTGGCATCTGGACCCAGTTCCAGATCTTCTGACCCACCAGTCAGGTCAACTGCACCGGTCCGTTCCTTCCCTCAACCTCACAGCTTGGTTGCTCCACTTCCTTCCTTAGCCAGGCTTCCTATGATCTCTAACCCCGTTAGAGATATCATAGTAGCTTCTCTTAAGTCCTCTACCAGGAGGATTTACTCTAGCAAGTGGAAACGCTTCTCCTTTTGGGCAAAATCTAAGAACATAGACCCCTTTACTGCTCCTATTCAGTCGGTCTTGGATTTCCTAGCGGAAATTTTTCACTCAGGTTCTTCGTCTTCCACAGTCAAGGTTCAGTTGGCAGCAATCTCGAATTTCCATGTCGGGTTTGCAGACCACATTATGTCCCACAAACTTTGTAAAGCCTTTCTCAAAGGAGTGTTCCTTCTTAAACCCCCTGTTAGAGATCCTCCACCACAGTGGAACCTAAATTTAGTGCTGACATCCTTGATACTTCCCCCTTTCGAACCGGCTGCTTCATGTTCACTAAAGTTTCTTTCTTGGAAGACACTTTTTCTAGTCGCTATTACCTCGGCTAGAAGAGTGTCTGAACTTCATGCCCTCTGTGTTCGTCCCCCTTATTTGGTCTTCCACAAGGACAGAGTATCCTTGAGAACCAATCCATCCTTTTTGCCCAAGGTTGCTTCTAAGACAAATTTAAACCAATCAATTGATCTCCCTGTATTTTTTCCAAATTATTCTAACAGGGCGGAACAAAAATTGCATTACCTAGATGTTCATCGCCAACTCAGATATTACTTGGACAGAACAAAGCAATTTAGGAAGTCCGATCAGCTCTTCCATTCTTATGCTGAAAATAAAAAAGGTCTCCCTGTTTCTAAAGTGACCTTATCCAGATGGCTATCTTCCATCATTTCTGACATTTATCAGCTTAGGGGCAAACAGCTGAACTCAAAACCTAAAGCTCATTCCACAAGAGGTCTAGCCACTTCTACAGCTTTTCAGGCTAGACTACCCTTAGATACTATTTGTGCAGCAGCCACTTGGGCCACTCCTCATACCTTCGTTTCTCATTACAAATTGGATTTGGCCTCCAGGGACAGGGCAAACTTTGGTTCCACTGTTCTCAAGAGTCTGTTCCATTGAGCCACCCAGGATAGAGGTGCTAGGGATGCGGTCCCATCCAGCAAGAATGAAGGCGAGATTGACAACTTAACATTTAGAAGTTATGTACCTACCATAACATTCCATGTTAGTTGTCTTCTCTCCTTCTTTCTTGCGTCCCTCCCTCCTGTCCCCCTAGCCTGGACAGACCTTGATCTCCCCTTTTCTCTGGAAGATTCTTCTTCCTTGGACACCAGATAGTTCTTGTCCTTGATTACCTGGTTTCCCTTACAGCCTTTTTAGGTTAGTTGTTTCTCTTTCCTTAGTGGAAAGTTTTTATAGGCAGTTTTTCCTCTAGATACCAAACGAGATCTGGGTAATTACCGCCTTGCATCATGGGATATGGGGCTGCCTCGAGCTGGTAAAAGTGACTCTCGAGCTTAGCAAGTGCCGAGTCGGAGCCGAGGATCGGCTCCGAACCCATCCAGCAAGAAAGAAGGCGAGAGAAGACAACTAACATGGAACGTTATGGTAGGTACATAACTTCTAATTTTGCAGGCACCTACCCATAGCCGGTGTCAGGCACCCATGGCCACGGGGAGCCCCTAATTACCTCCCCGTGAATGAGGGCCCCCATTCAGCAGCCACGGGTTGCTCCGACCATTACTCGTCCTCGGCTTGGCTCCTCGTGGACGTCCGCATAGTTCCCTGTGGCTGCCATTACCATGAAAATCAGAATGGTGTTTCCATTTTTTTTTTTGATTCTCTGGCAAGCTGCGCTCAATCAGGCCCACTCACTGAAACAAGGGATCTGATTGGCTGCAGCAGCCTGCAAACTAATTGCTTGTATTTTTTTTATTTTTTAAAGTAGAAAGTGATGAAGCAAGGACCTGGTACAAGTGATGCCCTGGACATCTATGGCAATGGCAGTTTCTTAGGCCAAGTGCAACTTTTGTCGCAGTTTGACTCTGTTATGGCTGAACATTTGAGCCGTATTCGGAATAAAGAGGTAATGGATCACTATCTTGGGAAGGACATACAGAATGAAGTTATCCAGCTGTTTGCAAATGCTATTTTAAGGATCATTGTAGGGAAGGTGAAGGACGCTAGGTACTTTTCTGTGATTCTTGATTGCACACCAGATATCAGCAATCAAGAGCAAATGACTGTAGTAGTTCGGTATGTGGATATTTCATGGACTGCAGCCATAGTTGAGGAACATTTTTTGGGATTTGTGCCTGTGAATGATACAACTGGGGCAGGACCTACAGAAACTCTTCTTCAGACTCTTCAGAATCATGAACTGGACATTAATGACTGTCGAGGACAAGGATACGACAATGGCAGCAACATGAAGGGGAAACGAGCTGGAGCGCAGGCCCAGACAAAACAGATGAATTCAAGGACTTTTTTTGTGCCATGTGCCTGCCATAATTTAAATCTTATAGTTAGTGATGGAGCACATTCATCAGTACAGGCAGTGTCATTCTTTGGATGTCTGCAGAACATTTACGTACGCTGTTCAGCATCAACAAGCAGATGGCAGATCTTGAAACAGCACATAAATGTCACTGTGAAGCCACTGTCAGAGACTCGCTGGGAATCCAGGATAGACTCTGTCAAGGCAGTAAGAGTTCAGTTGAAGGGAGTCATTGAGGCATTACAAGAGATAGGTCAAGCAGTAGGTACAAATGATGCTGCAACATATCAACAAGCAAGGGGACTGTGCTCAGAACTTATGTCATACCAGTTCATTGTATGTTTAGTATGATGTGCTGACAGAGGTAAATCGTGCAAGCAAAGTTCTGCAGAGTCCATCTGTTGATATTTCGACATGTGTCAAAGTGCTGGCATCCACTATGGACCTGCTGAAGAATTACAGAGAGACAGGATTTCAACATGCCATGGGTGAAGCCTCCAAGATAGCGGAAGAACTGGATGTTGGCACCACATTTCAAGAAAAGAGATGGAGGAAAGTAAAGCGGTTCTTTAACTATGAAGGAGAAGATGAGACTGTACAGGATCCAGCAGTAAACGAAGTGTAGAGTTCTTCAGTGTGCTGCTGGACACAACAATCCAATCGTTTACTGACTGGTTTGAGCAGCTTTCAGAGTTTGATAAGGCCTTTGGATTTTTATCAAATATTAAAGCCTTGAGTGATGTTGCAGAAGACACACTGCTGCAACACTGCAAGGCTCTGAAAGAATGACTGACTGACAGGATAAGTGGCCATTTTGATATTGATGACTCTGACCTTGGACACAAACTTAAAAGCCTTTCTAGAATCATCACCACTGACTGTGTTAAATTTCCTCATTCGCAACCACTTGCAAGACGTATATATAAATACTTATGTCTCACTGCACATTTATTTGACTGCACCCGTTACGGTGGCTACTGCAGAATGCAGCTTTTCTAAGCTGAAACTCATAAAGACATACCTGCATTCGTCAATGAGTCAGGAGAGACTTTCAGGCTTAGCTGTGCTCTCAATTGTGCATGAAGTGGGACAAACTGTATCAAATGACAGCCTCATTGAAGACTTTGTCCAGAAGAAAATTTGTAAGATCCCAGTAAAACTGTAGGTATGTGCTTGTATTTCCTTTCAGGCAGTAAATTTCAGGTAGCACCTTAGTGTGGCTTGTATGCTGTGTATTCACTTTTTTTTGCTTACCTCCAACAGGTAGGACCATGAGGATGGAACTAGCAGGATGTTAGGCAAAGGCAGCTAGGAGTGGCAGGACTCGTCGGGAACGGCAGGACTCATGTGGAGCAGCAGGGGAGTGGCAGGACTCGTCAGGATGTTAGGACATTTGGGAGCGGCAGGGCATGGGGGGGGGCTAGGACCGAAATGCAGTAAGAACAGACAAGTGGCAGCAGTCAGAAGCTGAAGAGGTAAATGTACATGGAAGACAAATGACACTAGTCTTCACCTTTTTTTCCTCTGGGTTTGAGTGTGCCTGTGTCAGACTCACTAATCCCCATTACACTCTTGTACATGGGTTTGAGTCTGTTTCAGGCTCAGTAATCCCCATGGCTCTCTTGTGTTTCTTTGGGTTTTAGTCTGTCTGCCTCAGACTTAGTAATCCCCATGGCTCTTGTCTGTGTTTGTTTGGGTTTGAGTCCGTCTGCCTCAGGCTCAGTAATTCCCATTGTGCTCTCTGTTTGGGTTTGAGTCATCTGCCTCAGTCTCAGTAATCCCCATGTCTTTCTTTTGGGTTTGTTTGGGTTTGAGTCTGCCTCAGGCTCTGTAATCCCCATGGCTTTCTCTTGTATGTTGTGTCTGTAGTCTTTTCTGTGTCCCATAGCTGTGTTGTGTACATCTGCAGTGTGACTGTTCTGCATATCAGTAGCGCCTTGAGTGATGTCAGTTTATCTAATGCTGCTTGTTTCAGTCTTGCTATATAGCTGTCATTGTCTTGTGTTTGGGAGGGGTGTATCAGTTCTGTTTTGTGGTAGTGCTGACTTAATCTTCTGTGGGTTTATGTTCAGTCTTGCAGTAAATGTGTCTTGGTCTTCTCTGTGTACTTGGTGGTGGGGGGTGGGTGCCTCTGTCCTGTCTGTGTGGGTATTAATGTTCAGTCTTGCTGCAGTGCAGTCTTTATCATGTGTGGGTGTCTGTCCTGTGTCCAAGAGTCTGTTTTAGTGTGCTTTTGTCCTGTGTGAGGGAGTCTGTGTCTTTGTGTCTTTTTGTGGGAGTCTGTGTCTTTGTGTCTTTCTGTGGGAGTCTGTCGGTGTGTCTTTTGGTGGGAGTCTGTGTCGGTGTGTCTTTGTGTACCTCTGTGGGACTGGCTACCTTGACGCGGTACAGAGGCTTGTCATAATGTAACAACATTGCTACTAAATTCCAGTCATAGCTCTTGATCTCATGGCACAAAATCTGGACAAAGCCACAGATAATGGGGTTCCAGCCCCAAAGATCTGGGCAAATTTTCAATATTGCTCTTATAAACTGAAAAAGTTGCTAGAATAAAAGGTGTTACCATGCATGTTCTGAAGGATATGAAGTTAAACTGAAATGCTTGTCATTTAATGAATTCAGTCATTAATGATTTGCCACAAAAATTACAGAAAATTACAAATTGTGAGGAGCAGACCAAACACGAGTCACATCTGGACATTTTTTGAAAATCTGGGCAGGTGAGTACACAGTCAGTGTCTGCACCTGTAAGTGGCTACCTTGCTGTGGTACAGGGGTTTATCATAATGTAACATTGAAACCAGCCTCATAAATACCATCCACAGGTGCAAAACACGGCTTGTAGCACTAAAAATGTAACTGAATAATTCAAGTTCCAAGTACAAGATATGATAAAATCCAAGGAAAGAAACTGTAATAAAGTCCAATGAATAAAATGGTTTAATAAAAGAACGTTGGCGCTTTCACCGTAATGGCTTCTTCAGACATTCAATGTGTAAAAAATATTGTCAGTTTAAATAACATTACAAATCAGCCTATAGGGCAGAATAGACCTGACGTATTACAAATCTAACCAATACATGATTCTACCAAATCAACACACGAAAACATAATAATCGAGTGTGCGAGTAAAACACAGCACCATAAAAATTACAGTCAATGTAAAACATTAATATGAAAAATTAAAAAATTATTAATATAAAAAATTTTTATAGACCACATTTCAATAACAAATCAGGAATTACCACACATCATCTATAAAAAACATATCTAAATAACTCACAATTAGAGGCTGACAAATGAACTATTCTAAATTACCTCATATTAACATGCAGCCTCCTTTTCTGTAAAATGAGTCTAAGTGGAACCTTATCATTCAATCCAGGTGCCCTGTCCGCCCTAAACCTGACAATCCATCTAACTTCAATTTCCTCAGTATACGTCCTAATATCACCTCCTCGTATGTTCTGTTGAATTGACTGTATAACAGAAAACAAAAAGGTGTGTGTGGAACCTGCTATTTTGTGATGTTTGGCTAACGCATTCATCTCAGATCCTATATGTATGTGATAGACATGTTCTCTCACACGCTCCCGTAACTGTCTGTATGTCTTACCCACATAAAATGCATCGCAAGACACACACCTAGCAAGATAGACCAGATTCTCACTAAGACAATTAGTACCTGTATGAAAACTAAATTCCCTTCCTGTACTAGGATGTATAAAGATGTCCCTAGTGTCAATGTACTAGACAGACAGTTACGGGAGCGTGTGAGAGAACATGTCTATCACATACGTATAGGATCTGAGATGAATGCGTTAGCCAAACATCACAAAATAGCAGGTTCCACACACACCTTTTTGTTTTCTGTTATACAGTCAATTCAACAGAATATACGAGGAGGTGATATTAGGACGTATACTGAGGAAATTGAAGTTAGATGGATTGTCAGGTTTAGGGCGGACAAGGCACCTGGGTTGAATGATAAGGTTCCACTTAGACCCATTTTACGGAAAAGGAGGCTGCATGTTAATAAGAGGTAATTTAGAATAGTTCATTTGTCAGCCTCTAATTGTGAGTTATTTAGATATGTTTTTTTATAGATGATGTGTGGTAATTCCTGATTTGTTATTGAAATGTGATCTATAAAAAATTTTTATATTAATAATTTTTTATATTAATGTTTTACATTGACTGTAATTTTTATGGCGCTGTGTTTTACTCACACACTCGATTATTATGTTTTTGTGTGTTTATTTGGTAGAATCATGTATTGGTTAGTTTTGTAATACATCAGGTCTATTCTGCCCTATAGGCTGATTTGTAATGTTATTTAAACTGACAATATTTTTTACACATTGAATGTCTGAAGAAGCCATTACGGTGAAAGCGCTAACATTCTTTTATTAAACCATTTTATTCATTGGACTTTATTACAGTTTCTTTCCTTGGATTTTATCATATCTTGTACTTGGAACTTGGATTATTCAGTTACATTTTTAGTGTTACAAGCCGTGTTTTGCACCTGTGGATGGTATTTATCAGGCTGGTTTCATTTATTTTATTTTGTTCCACGGGAGCATTGACCTTTGGGTGGTATTTCTTGCTATTACTCGTTATTTATAATGTAACATTGGCACTAAATGCCCGTTAGTGTGTGTATCTGTGAGTCACTACCTTGCTGTGGTCAGGGGTTTGTCATAATGTAACATTGGTATTAAATGCCAGTCAGTGTGTACCTGTGAATAGCTACCTTGCTGTGGTACAGGAGTTTGTCATAATGTAACATTGGTACTAAATGCCCATTAGTCTGTGTATCTGTGAGTCGCTGCCTTGCTGTGGTACAGGGGTTTGTCATAATGTAACATTGGTATTAAATGCCAGTCAATGTGTGTACCTGTGAGTAGCTACCTTGCTGTTGTACAGGAGTTTGTCGTAATGTAACATTAGTACTAAATGCCAGTGTGTGACTTGGCACATCAATTCTTAATGTTCTGAATGTAGTGAACACTAGTGGTTAAATGGTGCTGGATGAGCTTGACAGGGAAGGGGGTGCGATGGCAATGTGGTAACACTTTGTTCTTTTGAGTAGGGCCCCTAACTTAAACCTTGCTGGGGGCCCCCAAAATGCTAACACCTGCCCTGCACCTACCCCAGCCTCTACCATCTTTGACTGTAGGAGATGCACATGACAGTGCTTTGACTCAAACTTAGCAGTGGCCCATCTAGCTAAAAGAAAAAGTAATCCCCTAACACTTTGGATTCTTAATTGGATGAGGCATATCTCACCATTTTTGTGTAGAGCTTTCCTTTGGAATACAGTACTATTGTTCAAGACACAGGCTCATTGAGCTGCCCCTGAAAAGTAATTTATTTTTTAGCAATGCTGAATGTAATGACTTAGCACTTCAGGTAAACAGGGGAGTTCAATGAAGTCTCTGAGACATGCAAAAGTTACTTGAATCTCCTGTGTAAAAATGAGCAAATTTCAACAGTTGTCTGTGTTCCAGATTTTTGAAGTTGTGCTTGTAAGCACATCTTTTGAAACTGAATCCAGCCACTTAACCAAAAGATATGATACAGGTTTTATAATGTGTAAAAATGTGTTGGTGAACCCTGTTGGTAGTGTCCTTTTATTCTTCTAAGAGGTGCCGATCTTAACAGCTTCCAACAATGCTTGGAGAGAGTAGCACATCAAATTATGTTGGATGGTCCACTGTATTATAAGCTGATGACCGAGTCAGCAGGACCATGACACAGTGTTAACTGTGGATGTCCTAACTGAAATCACTGTTGTAGTATTCCAAACAGATGGGTTTTTGCAAGTGATATCCATTTGGGATGCTAAAGCCTAAGCCGTCCATTAGCCATACATCCAATGTATGGCCTCAGCCCGTGAGTGTAGAGGTACATAAGCGGACATATAAACATAAATCCTGAGAACTTGATCCACAGTTAGAAAACTGGAGCTGATGATGTAATTATGCAGGTCAACGGGATCTGATCCAGGCTTCTTCAGGACAGAAATAACCAAAGCTTCCCTTAACAATGAGCCTATCTCAGAGAGTATGTGATAGTCTACTAAAAGGAGTGGATACAATTGATCTAGGCAGCACAAATCCCACCTAGTGGGGCAAGTGTCCAGGCCACAGGTTGCTGCATGCATAGAAAAAACATAAGAAAGAAAATCATCCTGATCAAGAAACAGAAATGCAGAACAATTTGAAGTCAGATGAATCTTAAGAGGGCTACCCTTCACACCTTGCTGGTGTGTGTGAAATCTGATCTGACTGAGACAAGCTTGGTGGCAAAAATTCAAGAGAGTCAGGTCACCTTCCTCAGAAGATAAATCTTTCCAGGTGGCCACCCAGTAAAAGGCAGCTGGCCAGATTGCCACTCGTGAAAGCAGCTGGGACAAGTATATAGACTTCCTCTGAAAGCTTTCTAACTGTTAAAAATAAGTAGGAATTATCAAGGTCACTGTTGTCCTCAGGAAAACCAGAGGAATTATCCACATTTACAGCCATTGGCCCAGTTCTCTTTTGCTCAGAGTTCAAATTGAAATCATGGCGCTTATGACCTGAAGTGAACCAGGTTTATACAGCTGAGGAATAAGATGGCCAGAGGTGTCATGGGACCCCTGTTTTAGAAATGTACATCCATAACAGGACAGTCTGCAGTTACTGGTCCAATACAGGGCCTAAGGTGAGCAAACTGAAATTCCTGTACTGAACCAGACATAGGTTAGGGGGGATAGGCTTGCCCATCTTTCTTGTTAGGGAGGGTGCACATGCTCAGCCACATCATCACATTTGATCCCTGGTGAAGGTGAGGGACATATCGAAAGGTAAAAAACACTACCTTGACAGCAATACGATGATGCCTCTACCTCCTCATTCTCCCTGAAAATGGGTCAGGGGGGGTGCTAAGTTAGGTCTAGTGGATGAGGAGAGGCCACAGGAGAAAGAATTGTGAGAGACCCAAAGAAAAACATCTCTTGATTGTGACCCCTTGCTTGAACACCATGTCCAATATGTGGCCAGAAATATGGGTGACAGTGGTAGCAGCATGAACAAACTTGAGTTTTTTTTTTCATAATACAGAGAAATTCTTTTACAAAAGCCACAAATTTCTCCATCCTGCTGCTACTGAAGTCACCTATAATTAGTCATGTAGGAGATTTCAATATCAAGAAGACAGGGAAGTCAGTGAACTCTTAAAGGAACATTCTAAAACAGCCTTGAAGATGAGGAGACATGCACAGCACAAGCAGTTTGACAAACTCAGAGGAGCTAATAAATGAAAGATGGAAGATTGTAACCCTTCACCAGTGCGATCAAACTGTATAACCAAAAATCCTAGGAGTAGCAGTGCCGTAAGAATTGGACCAAAGCTTTTTATCTGCCCAGTTTTTCTGCTGTAAAGGGCAGGTCTGCTTTGCATAGCAGGATGTATGTCGTACCTGACTTGTTATGCTTGGATTTAGCATTGGAAAACAGCACTCTCCAGTACTGCAGGACTGCAGGTCCTACATTCAAATGTGTTAGATGCAGAAAAGCCCATAGGTGCATTACGCAGAACTGAAATAGACCTAACAGTGTGAAGTGTATGACTACGATGGATGCTGCTTACCACAGTTGTAGACCATAAATCTGTGTTTGTCATCCCTCAATTGAAGCAGTGACAGGATCCTCAGAGTGCC
The DNA here is from genome assembly GCF_019279795.1 of Protopterus annectens. Classification (NCBI taxonomy): domain Eukaryota; kingdom Metazoa; phylum Chordata; order Ceratodontiformes; family Protopteridae; genus Protopterus; species Protopterus annectens. The sequence continues at coordinate 776,257,792 of NC_056743.1, read as the reverse complement.
AGACTTTCTACAGTGATTAAAAACATTCTTAGAGCATCAGAGAGAGCACTGTCCAATTCCATTTACAGCCATGATTGTTTAAATATCCAGTCTTTACATGAGAAATGTACAGTAGTACCCCAGGAAACTCTAAGAATAACACCAGCACCCTTCGAGAGAATACCACTGTTGGTTCCTTCCAAAAAGAGAGAGTTGAGTTGGTGGGTATGCTAGTTTTTATCCAATGTAAGTATGGCTTGTGACCTTAAATGTTACTTGGACATTGATGACAGGTGCCTCATGTCTAGATTAGAGTGGTTCTTATGACCTCCCTGAATGTCCTCACAGTAGGTGGAATATCTCACTCATGGGGTAAACACATAATTGTAAAGGAAATGCTGACTCTGATATTGGCCCAGCAAAGCACTTAAAATAGTGTGGCATCTAGGCACATTGAAAGCAACAAAAGATAACACCATGGTAACCAAGCAGGGTACATCCATTCTAATCCATTGTACTGGTGGAATATGATGGCCTGGGACCTGTCTTCCCAGTAAAGCCTGTTTCTCTTGGTTACAAACATTTCATCAGACCAAAACTCACTGATATATGAGTTTAGAAGATAGTCTTCCGGGCTGCATGACTGAAACTTTAGCAGACAAGTTTTTCGTGGTCTAGTGCAGAGGTGGAAAACTCAGTGATGGAAGTGTTTGCATTTGCATCACAAGAAAATTGCCAGCTGGAAAAGTTCTTTGGCAGATTCCCCTGCAAGGGGACTTGGGCAGTGGGCATTAGTTTTTTCCTTGGACAGAGAGACTCAGAAGTATAGCTAGAATGGGGTAAAATGAGCTGCTACCCTTGATGCAAACTGTTAAGGGACTATAGTAGAGTGTGCTTATTGGTGCCTTCAAATCAGTTGTGAAATCACTTTGGGTGTTAGTTTTGGTAGTGTTCAGTCTCAGCTGAAGCTACTTTAACGATTTGCTTGCAGTGTATGTGTGTTAAGGGATGTATCAAGAAATTAGTCCATTAGTATTTAACTGATCTGTTCCACAGCAGGGTTATGTTATGCATCCATAAAGGTGATTTTTTTTTTAGTTGTTGCAGCCATCTTCCCCATGGATCTCCCTTGTCTGCCCACTCTGTAGCTAAGAAGTTTTTGATTTCCTCCTCCTTGTTACCTCAGTTTTGTGTGGAAATGTTGACCATACCTTCTTTTTAGCATACTGTCATACATTTATGTCCGAAAAATACTTTTATTTCTGGTGGCTGGCATATTTGCTATGAAAATCTGTAAGCTGCAGGCCCTAACTTGTAAAGAATCATATATAGACTTTCATAGCGACTGAGTAAATCTTAGCACTACTGTCTCATTCTTGTATGATGTAGTCTCAGAAGTAGCCCCAAATGAAGCCATCCAGATGCCAATATTTTATTCTAAACTCCAAAGAAAAAAAAGATGATACATTAGATAGATGTTCATAAGCAGCTTAAACACTGTATAAAAAGGAGAGAAAACTTCAGACTGCCCTCCTTTTTATTTCCATTATGCCAGGCAAGCAAGGCAAATGGACCACCATCAAAGCAACTTTCTTGAAATAGCTGGCTAATTGCATTGCGCTTTTGTATCATGAAAAACAATAAAAGGACAAGAAAGGGGTGCACTCCACCAGTGCCACAATCATAACTGCAACCTGTTTCATTTCTGAGTATCTGTGAGGCAGTAAAAGGGATCTGTCCATACCATCTTGATGTTTTACAAGTTAAGACATTCAGTCCATGAGCAAGACAGGGTTCTCCTGGCAGTCCTGTAGAGTATGTTGTGACCACCACCTTTGAAGAGCATCTAGCTGATTTAATTCACATCCATATATAGAGTATTATGGCAACAGTGATCCTTAAGAGAGCACAATCTAAGTATACTCAGCATAACAGTGCATGTTTAAATATCCCCCTTGATGGGGACTTCACAGATCTGAGGTGAAGGAAGGAAAGAAGTGTTCATTGCAGGGCTGCCTGGCTCCTGTCATTTAGGGGAAGGATAAAAGTGTCTCTCTCTCTCTGTATATACATGTTCTTTTCAGCCCTTACTGTTCCACATATGATGATGATCCAAAAAATGAAAGGCAAGTTGCCTGTCTTCTCTGCCCTTTCCCTTAAAGGAAGGGCTTGACTTGAGTATTGTTCTTATCCCATAGAGCTTTCCTTCAGGGCTTACAGGCTGCTTTCAGAGTCACTCTTGACATTCTTTTGATATGCCTACCCCAATTATGAGCAACTTATGAAGTTCACTTAGCATCTAACTTATCTGCAGACTTCATTTTCTATTAATTCCATGTGTACACCTCACCTAGCTAGTTCTACAGGGAAGGCTGAATGGGATGCCATCTCACAAATGGTATTAACTGAAAACAGTGTGCCATTGTAGTTTGGTCAGGGATGTGCTTTGTGAAGTAAGAAAAGTTTCTTAATTGTTATGACAGTCCTGTGCTTAAAGCAACTTTGATAAGCATAGAGTATTGTAAAATGATGCCATCATCCTCATGATTAGGTAGGAATGAAATGAATCACATATTTGGCACCAAGGTCCATGTAGGCAGATTGTCCCAGCGGTCTGATTTGCACCATCCATGGTGCACTTGTTGGTGATTCTTTTAACTAAATGAAGAATGGAAGATAGCACAGTCTACTTCTGTTTTTAGCCAAATTTCAGGCTGACATCTTGTGCAGGGGGAGGAAATCACCTTAATTTTGGGGATGTGTGAAAGCTCGGAAATTTAGACTAAAAGGGCAAGACATCTGCCTGTGGATATTTCCTATGTTTAAGGAATAATACTGCAACAGTGGTCCCTAAATTTGAACATCTAATGTTTCATTGAGTGTACTCACACAGCTGTGCTTTCCAAGTCAAGTTTGGCATTACAGATTACAGAGAGCAACCGTGTTTGTTGAGGTGTTGTAAATTGTAAAAATGATGTATATTTAACTGACTTGATTCACTAGATTATATTTCAGAGAAGACTTGGTGTGTTTATACTGAATGCTGGCAATCTGTAATCAGTTATAAGCAGGATAAGGAAACTGTATGTTAGGTAAAGGGTACTGACTGGGCTAACTGGATCATTGGTGCTGTCAGAGAGACTGAGTGTACCAGTGGTAACCAGGATTTAGGAATGTTGCTTGAAGGGCTAACAAGCCTGCTGTCCTTATGAAGGAGGGAGTGATGAATGCAATACACTTTGGGACTTAAGTAACTTACTCCAGTAATAAGCTTCCCTGATTCCAAAAGACTTGCTCTCAGTGTAAGGCCTATCTGTATACAGGCTTACACTGGGGGCCAGTTTCCAAAAGATCTGCTCTCAGTGTATGTAAATTTATTCTGGTGTAATACACAGGAGTAAGTTACTTATACTGAGAGCAATCTTTTGGAATCGGGCCCATTGTTGGGCTTTAGCTGAGGCTGAGTGATGATCAACACTACTAGCAAAGGAGTGAGGGGGGGGGGGGGAAGATGCACACACATACATGCACACAAGCACACACACACACAACACACACCACTCACCATATTATCACTACATGCAGTGCAACAAACAGGAAATTGGCCATTCCATGAACGCCCCACATGTTACCCCTTTTACAATGTCGCCATGAGAAGGAGTGTCATGTGGTTATAGTTGCTACTGTTCAGAGGCTGAAAAATGATGAGGGGAGACTGTAGATGAGTGTGTGCCCTAGGCAGATAAAAAGAGAGAAACAGTAAGTGCAAGATGACTGATGAATTGAACTTATTCATTTGGAGTGCTAGGGCTGCTTCTAAGCACTGATAGAAATTAACTCAGAAAAGTGGTTAGGCAACAGTGTCTCTCTTCCATTTCATGAATTTACTTTATGTAGCTGGGATTTTGGATATGGATCTAAGTTGAGAGTTTGTTGAATGGGATCACTGCTAAGGAGGCTGTCTTCTTACTCCTAAGGTACAGTGACCCAGCATTAATTACATCTGCATTAAGGATGCAAGGAACATAACCTGAAGGGGAGGATTTCCCCACAAGAAAAATTGCTTTCACTTTGTTTGCCAGATAGACTTTCCACAACACACATTCAGATTATAAAGTCCATTTCATGTCTAAACTTTGATAAAAACAAAAAGTAGAGAATCAGACAAATTTCATTGCGGTGCTGGAATAGTGATGCTTGTGAGTGCAAAGCAATTTATCAGCAGACGTTTTACTAGTTTGTTGCTTTAATTGCTGTTGACTTTGATTGACAGCCTTCTGCAGTATCAGCAAAAATAAATAAATTGCTCTTAAAGTTCCTATACTTGATAGCAGCATGGTTTGGTGAGTCAGGTCAAGTCCGTGAACTGCAAAGATCTGGAGTCACACAGCCTCTGTATCTGTATGCATATTGCCTGAATCTTACAAGTTACTTTGACAAGTACCAATGAGCCTGTATGATCCCTGTTAAAACCATGGGTGCCCAGTGATTTTATAGGTTTAACAAAAAAAAAGTCCATCCATCCACAATCCCTTTTTTCCATTTTTGCACATGGGAACAGGGTGTCACTTCAACAGTGACAATCTAGAGCCAAGGTTTATACCACCAAGTGGCTATCCCTGTCATGGTAGATGTTCGTGTTTCACTGTTGCAGTCATTACATTTGGGTAATCTGCTGGCAGGTTGCCCTCACCCGGCTTAATTAACAAAGTCTTGGGTCCTGCGTTGGTTGCTGTCCCTTCTTCCATGACGTCAGGTCGTCAGGGGTATAAAACATGCAGCTGACACCATTACATCTGTCTTTCTTACCGCTCAGTGCCCAAAGCAGAAGCAGTTCACAAGTGCCGGTCGGCCAACTCCTGAAATTTTCGTTTTCGAGTTTCAGAACCAAAGTCTTCAACTAAAAGCTGAGTACCCCGTTGGGAAACTTTTTCTTGCTCCTTAATGATGTCAGTAGAAGTTAATAATTGCATTACTTCTGGGAAGCAAATACCTCATAAGGATTTTCATTTGTACTGTATTCCTTGCCTAGGCCCTGACCACAACGTACCTTGCTGTCTGTTTTGTGCTAAATTTAATCAACGCATGATTAAACGTTGGTATATTTTTGCTTCTAAATATTTTGGTTCAAGATTTAATTATCCAGAAATGTCATCGGTTAGCAATCCGACTACCGGAATACCTAAAAAATGCAAAGAAAAAGACAGAGACAGACCGTCGAGGTCTACAACTGACGACGCTTCTCCTAAGCCTGTCGCCAGTTCGCCGATATTCAGTGAGGCGCATTAGCAGCCCCTGATACCTGTTACTTCTGATTTGCAGGCCTCTAGTGACACCCATTTGGAGTCCAGTATGCCGCGAGATGCTTCAAATATGGAACCCGCGGATGTCTCTACCTTAGATGGGTCTGGAGCCTCTGTGCAGACACCGGCTTTTGAGGGTGTTTTCAGGCCTACAGATTTGTTTTAGACCAACGCCATCTTCAAAACTAAGGCCAACATTTAAATCTATGTCTAAAAAACTAATGCCTGGGCCACATGTGCAGGCCCCTATGCCTAAAAAACAAATAATCAAAATGGCTGAAGATTTAATTACTCTGATCAGGGGTAGCCAACCCCCTCCTTCTAAGAGGCCTAGGCAAGATATTGATTATGAATCTTCTGAATAGGATTGTATTTCTTCTGACTCTTCTAATGAGCAGGATTTGTCTATTCCCACTTATGAGGACTCTGATGCAGAAGATTCCATTCCTTCTGCTTCTCCCCCTGAGGATTTTTCTTTTGGGGAAACTTTACATACCTTAAGGGAACATTTCCACAGGGAAAGTCAGGATATCCTGACTCCCACAAATTCCTTTTCAAAAATCCTATTGCTGATTCTGAAACCATTTCTCAGGGTCCCAAGGGCATTAAGGCCTGTACTGCTAAAAATCCTACCCCTTCTGATAGAGATTCCAGGGCGCTGGATAGATGGGGCAAGAAGGTTTGCACTTCTGCAAACTTGGCAATCAGGGCTTTAAACTGTCATTTTCATATACTTAAATATCAACAGCATATCATGGGACTACTTAAACAGAAAATGATGTTAATCTCTGACTGTGGAAAATAAAGATTTACAGGATTTATTACATTCAGCTGAACAAGTTGGAAAACATACTTTGCAATGTGGTTTTGATTCCTTGGAGGCCTCTTGCAGGGCTGCTGTAACTGGATCTGTGCTATGAAGGCATGCTTGGCTCAAAGAGCAAACTCTGCCTGACCATGTTAAAGCAAAATTGTTGGATGCTCCTTTACAACAGGACCGTCTCTTTGGTAATAAGGCTGAAGAAGTGTTAAAAAAGATGAAAGATAAAGCTAAATCTATGCAAACTGTGAAAGATTTCTTACAAGTGCAAATTCCAAGATGATTTAGTAGGCACTGGCCTACTAAGAACTGGTCCTTTCCAGTCCCTTCGAGAGCCGCTCAAGTCAAATCCAGACATTCCAAAGGCTCCAGGTTTCAGTCACAAGGAACTTTTAGAACAAAACAGTGGGATGCCTCCACCTCCAAATCTGGAAACAACAAGGCACCTCCCTATGGTAAACAGTCTCAATGACTTCTCTCTACAATCACCAAGCACTTACCTTTTAGCCACCCCTTTGGGGGGAAAACTGGCACTTCATGCACGAAACTGGCAACTTATTACCCAGGACAAATGGGTTTTAAATATAGTATCCCAGGGGTACAGATTTAATTTCCTCTCACGTTGCCAATCCCAAACGGATGGCCAGACCTGCCCCCAAGTCAGTGGGCAGAGGCCTAGAAACAAGTTCTGTCCCTCATGAACATGGGGGCTATTCAACCAGTACCAGAAGAGGAAAAGGGACAAGGTTTCTATTCAAGACTTTTCCTCGTACCCAGAAAAGACAAATCATGGCGTCCAATTCTGGACTTATCCACTCTAAACACATTTCTGGACATTCCAAAATTCACGATGCTGACTCTTCAACAGTTACTACCTATACTAGGTAATGATGCCTGGTTGGTAACTCTAGACTTAAAAGAGGCTTACCTGCATATCTCAATCAGGGAATCTTGAAAAAGATACCTCCGTTTCAAAGCAGGCTACTTGCATTACCAGTTCTCTGCACTGCCCTTTGGCTTATCTACTGCGCCCAGGGTGTTCACAAAGTGCCTAGCTCCAGTCATTGCAATTTGCAGGCAAAGAAATATTCAAATATACCCATACCTGGATGATTGTCTAATTCAGGCAGAAAGCCAGGACATACTTTTGAATCATCTGGCATTTGTACAAAATGTGCTAACTTGTCTGGGGTATACCATAAACTAAAAGAAATTTCATCTGGTACCCTGTCAACAAATTATATTCCTGGGAGCAAGCTTGAACACAACTTCCCAGATGGCTTTCCTCATGCTAGAGAAACAAATTCATTTGACAACTTAATACAAACTAATGGCCACAAAAACCCTGCTTATCTGCAAGGCAAATACTGCAAGCCTTGGGATTCATGGCCTCCTGTATACTACTAATTCCATATGCAAGACTGCATATGAGGAAACTACAATGGTATCTAAAAAGCCTATGGTGTCAACATTCTCAGGATCTAGAAGCAATGATCCCTATCATGCCTTGCCTACAGATAGAGTTCCTTTGGTGGGCAGAGGCCTGCCACCAAAACAAGGGACTACCATTCACTCTACCCCCTGCCACCCAAACCCTAACAACAGATGCATCAGACTATGCATGGGGGGCATACCTGGCAGGGAGGTGCATTCAGGTCAAATGGAACACAAGTCAAATGCAGCTGCATATCAATCAAAAAGAAATGTTAGCCATACAGAATGCTCCGACAACCATCAAGAACTACATTGTTCCAGGACAATTAATGGTAAGGATGGACAACACCACTGTTATGTGGGACATAAACAAGTAGGGGCGTACCCATTCTTACCCCCTCTGCAGACTAGCCATGGCTCTGTGGAACACAGCCTTGAGCTACCAAGTGCATCTACAGGCTCAATTCCTGCCAGGAAAACTAAATACACTGGCAGACGAACTCAACAGAAATCTCATGGACCCACATCAGTGGAAACTGGAACCAAAGATTTTCAACATGTTAATAAACAAATGGGGGTGCCCAGATATAGACCTGTTTGCTCCCCCCTGAACTACCAATTGGACAAATTCTGCGCAAGGACTCCCCACAAACAAGCTTGGAAAGTGGATGCTCTGTCCTTCAGCTGGAAAATTCTTTCAGTTTATGCCTTTCCACCTCTGCCTCTCCTCTCCAAAGTACTACTAAAGATCAAACAAGACAAACCAAGGACGATACTGATTGCACCAGACTGGCCACGCCAGCACTGGTACCCCCTCTTGCGCAGTGTGTCACTGCTGGCCCCATGACACCTGCCTCAGACCCCTGCCCTGCTGTCCAGCAGGAGGACCAGATTCTGCACCTTCAGCTTCAAACCCTGACCCTGGCAGCCTGGCTAATTTCCTAATCTCTCCATTACCATCCCCCAGCAAGCAATTGTTGGATGTCATTTTGGAGACAAGGAGGCCTAATACTAGAAAATCTTATGCTGAAAAATGGAAAAGATTCTGTGCCTGTTACCAAACTCAAGGGATGGGCACAGCAGCACCCAATTTACCTCAGATTCTTCAATACTTAACTGAGATGCTTCACAAAGTCCTTTCTTTTTCCTCCATCAAAATTCACACCTCAGCCATTTCAGCTCATTACAACACATAACCATCCCTCTTCTCTCATCCACTGCTCAAGCAGTTCCTCAGAGGGGCCAAAAACTTAAGACTACCCAGGAGAGCCCCTACTCCATCCTCTGGGACCTTAACTTTGTATTGGAAAAACTCTCTTCCTCATTTTGAGCCAGCTGCAAGTGCAGAGTTAAAATTTATTTCTTGGAAAACAGCCTTCATTTTAGCAATTACTTCAGCTAGAAGGGAATCTGAACTACAGGCCCTTATGGCAGTGGAGCCTTTCATCATATTTCATGCAGACAGAGTGTCCCTCAGGAACAATCCCTCCTTCATGCGCAAGGTGGTATCCAGTGTGGCGCTTAAACAGTCCATTCATTTGCCAACCTTCTTCTCTAATCCACAGAACAAAGGGGAACACATACTGCACTCTTTAGATGTGCACAGACAACTTAGATTTTATTTGGACAGGACCAAACCTCAAAGGAAATCTGAGCAACTGCTGGTGGCATTTACTGCATGGGCAGAGGGAAAGGCTATTTCAAAGCAAACCATTTCTAAATGGATGGGCCATTGCATTCATTTCTGCTATAAGCACCATGGAAAACCTATCCCACAGGGGATTACATCCCATTCAACCAGGGCTGCAGCTACCTCTACAGCCTTTCTCAGAGGTGTACCTACCAGGGACATCGTAGAAGCTGCTACCTGGAGTTCTGTACATACTTTCACCAAGCATTACCATTTACCAAGTTTTTGTAAATCCAGAGCTGGCTTTGCCAGTGAAGTCTTGCAGGGCCTTATAGCTGGTCCTAATGCTATATAAATGCCTCCTCCCATCCTTAGCTTTGGGAATCTACCCAATTGTGATGACTGCAACAGTGAAACACTTACCATAAATGTAGATGATCGAGTGTATTCACTGTTGCAGTCCTGGTTACCCTCCCTCCAGCCCCCTGACTTATTTTGGCTATACCTTTACTCTCCTTTACTATGATTAAAAGCTTTGTGGTGTATTTGTTTTTTTGTTGGAGGTGTGTAACCTTGTGTGTGTGTGTGTGTGTGTGTGTGTGTGTGTGTGTGTGTGTGTATATGTATGTGTGTGTGTGTGTGTGTGTATATATATATATATATATATATATATATATATATATATATATATATATATATATATATATATATATATGTTCATATATTAGTACTAGGCTAACTGCCCTTGCGAGCCATTTTAAACCTAGCCAATTATCCCTTGTGAGACTCAAACCTTGCACCTTGTGTTTGTAAGGCAAACACCTTAACCATTAGGGCACCCTCCCTATTTATTTAATTCCTTCCCATTAGGGGGGCACCTGACATCTGGGGCAAGAAAAACTGATGTAATGGCATCGGCTGCATGTTTTATACCCCTGACTACCTGACGTCACAGAAGATGAGACAGCAACCAACACAGGACACAAGAGTTTGATAATCAGGCCGGCTGAGGGCTACTGCAAGCAGATAACCAAATTGTGATGACTGCAACAGTGAATACACTCGAACATCTACATTTATGGTAAGTGTACACAACTGTACTTTCCATCCATTGCTATACAACCCACTGACATTGTCCCATCATTCGAGTCCAGGGCCGCTCTGGTGGCTTCAGAGGAGCATGTATCGTCCAGAGATTCAGCAACCAAGCCTCAGCCTTTGCCAGCTCAGGAACATTTACTTCTATCTTGGGAGACAGCATCCAGGAATCAAACACCCTAAGGCCTTAGCCACCCCTAAGAAAGCCTCTGTCCCTAGGCCTTCAGTCAAGTCCTATGGCTCCACTTCTCAAAGGTCACAGCAGGATTTAATCAGGTTAACAGAGGACTTGCTCTCCATTGTCAGATCTAGGCAAGATCCAGGGATTACTTCTGCTAGGATAAGAAAAAAAGATGCTCCAGAAATAATTTCCCTAGAGTCCATCCCTTCTGAGGAAGACTCTGAATTGGAGGAATCAGGATCTGAAGAGGGCCCCTCCTTCACCTCTTGTGAGGGTTCATACTTTGAGAAAATCCTCCCTTCAGCATCACCTCCTGAAGATTTCACTTTTAAGGAGAACCTCCATACCATGAGGCAATATTTTCAGTGGGAAGCTCAGCACTACCCACAGACAAAAAAAAAGAGCGTTAGAGAATGTCTGAACTTATCTGAACATAAGCCACTGGGTGCCCCCCCCCCCCATTCTGGAAGTAGTGGAAGATGTTTTCCAGGAATGTTCCTTTAAATGTGGCTCCCTTACACCCTGCTCCTTGTAAGTCAGACAGGTTTTACAGCATCCAGGATTCTCATAAATATCTTTTCAGAAACTTTACTGCTGACTCGGAAATTATCACTCCAGGACCAAAAGGAGCCAGAGCCAGTTCCACTTGGAACCCGCTTCCTGCAGACAGAGAGCAAGGCCCTTGACAGGTTTGGCAGGAAGGTTTATACTTCTGGCACCCTTGGCATGAGGTCCCTAAATTGTTAATTTCATATGAGTATCAACAGACTATACTAGAACAGCTTAAGCAAAAGGTCTCCACCCTTGAAAACAAAACCCTCTCAGAAGAATTGACTGACCTATGTCATTCCAGTGCTGAGGTAGCTAAACATTCCCTCGCTTGTGGCTATGATGCCATGGAAGCATCTTGCAGAGCAGCTGCTACTGGATCTGTTATTAGGAGACATGCTTGACTCCGAGAACAAACTCTTCCAGAACATGTCATGTCTAGCTTGTTGGATCCCCTCCCCCCCTTAACAAGGAGGTTTTATTCAGCCCAAGGCAGAAGTTGTCTTAAAGATGAAGGATATGCCTAAGTCAATGCAGACAGGAAAAGATCTCCTGCAGGTACAGCCACCCAGGTTCAGCAGAAATTTTCCAGCCAAACACTGATCCTTTCCCACTCAGCCTATGAGTAAGCAGAGGAATCCTCAAAGGGATAGATCACTCAGACAGAAGCAGCAGTCACAAAGGGGCGGACAGTAGGCCTCAGAGTCACCTAGTTAAGGGAGTTCTACATCCTAAACCACATCCAGAGAGCAACAATGACTCATTCCCCCCATCCCAAGCTAGGAGGAAGGCTCTCTCTTTTTAAACATAACTGGACCCTCATCACTTCAGATAGAGTGGGTTCTAGATGTTATTGCAAATGGCCACAGACTCCGTTTTAATGAGCATTTAAAATACTCAGGTTATCCAGACATCCCCCAAAATAAAAAAAAAAACAGAGGCCTTGGCTCAAATCCAGATATTGTGTTCACAGAGAGCAGTAGAACCAGTTCTCATGGCCCAACAGGGAAAAAGATTATATTCCAGGCTCTTCCTCCTCCCCAGAAAGGAAGGCTCTTGGCATCTCATTTTGGATCTGTCCAACCTCAATCAATTCCTCTTGGTGCCAAAATTCAAAATGTTTACCCTCCAAAAACTGCTGCCCATGATATCACCCCATACCTTCATGGCCTCTCTAGATCTAAAAGATGCTTATCTGCATGTCTTTGTTCAGGAATCACATAAAAGATTTCTATCTTCAGAGCAGGATCCAGTCACTATCAGTTTTCTGCACTGCCTTTTGGCTTATCTACAGCACCAAGAGTGTTCACAAAGTGCCTAGCACAAGCAGTAGCCTTCTTTAGGACTAGGGAGATACAAATCTGTCCTTACCTGGACAACTTTCTCATACAGGCCACAGATCAGGCCAAGCTCCTCAAGGATGTCAAATTCACCCAGGACCTCCTTTCTTCACTGAGATTCTCAGTGAATCTGCAGAAACCCCACACTTCGCCAACAAAAAAGATGGTCTTCCTGGGGGTACTTATGGACTCCTCTATTCAAAAGGCTTTCCTCCCTCCAGAAAAAAATCTTCCTGACAAACTTCTTCCACAGGATCTAATTGAGAAGTTGCATCTCAACAAGGGAATTTCTTCAAGCCCTGGGGTACATGACATCATACATCCTCGTGGTTCCCCTTGCCAGACTACACATGAGGAAGCAGCAATGGTACCTAAAGAATGACTGGTGCCAGAGCTCACAGTCCCTAGAAACCAAAATAACCCTGATCCCCTGCTTCAGAAAAGTTTGCATAGTGAGTGAAAGCTTGCTCCCAGAATTAGGGCCTCCCCTTCAAAATCTCTCCTTGGGCTCAAATCCTAACCATGGATGCCTCAGAGACAGCATGGCGAGCTCACTTCCAGAATCCCCAAACCCAGGGGAAGTGGGATTCTGGATCTAAGGGCAGACACATCAACTGAAAGGAATTTGCGGCAGTATTAAAGGACCTATTAACCTTCAAGGAAAAATGGACTCCAGGTATCCTATTAATCAATTAATACCATAGTTACGTGGTGTATAAAGAAACAGGGAGGGACACATTCTTACCCCCGTGCCATCTGACAATGCAAATCTGGGAAACAGCTCAGTCTATGGGCTTGCACTTGATAGTACAGTACCTTCCAGATGTTCAAGATGCTCTAGCAGACCATCTCAGCAGAAACTTGATGGACCCTCACAAGTGGCAGCTGCACCCAAAAATCTTCCAGTCCATAACCCAGACATGGGGAATTCCACATGTGGACCTCTTTGCATCCAATGAGAATGCACACCTGCAAAAAAATTCTGTATCAGGAGCAAACAGGAGACAGTTTGGAAAACGGATGCCTACTCCTTCACTTGGACAAAGCTTTTCATTTATCCATTTCTCCCCATACCCCTTCTTCTTTGGGTTCTGCTCAAGATGAGAGAAGAAGGCCCAAGAGCAATTCTTTTACATCCAGACTGGCCCAGAAAACATTGGTACCCACTCCTCCTCGCCAACAAGAGCCCATGGCTATTCCCTCAGAGAGTAGATCGCCTCACCCAGAAGGAAGGAAATGTACACTCCAATCTGCAGACCATCAAACTTGCAACATGGATGATCCTGCAACAAACCACAATGGTGTTAGCCTAAGTAAAGAGCTGCTAGTCATCCTCAATCTAGAAGGCCTAGCACCAGGAAACCCTACTCAGCTAAGAGGAAAAGAGTTTCTATTTGATGCAAAAATCACCACCTAGATCCGAAATCAGGACATGTTTCCAGCATCTTGGATTACCTGACTGGTCTACTGAATCAGGGACTAACTCATTCTTCCATTAAAACTTATACTTCTGCCATCTCTGCATTTGTGCCCTGCCACTGTCCCCTTTTCTCCCATCCACTGCTAAAGCAATTTCTTAGGGGGGTAATCCACATTAGACCATCCAGAAGGAAACCTATTCCAACTTGAGACCTATAATTTGTGCTAGAAAAACTGAACTTGCCCCCCCTCCCCCCATTGAGGCCAGCAGCTTCTGCCAACCTAAAGTTCCTGAGATGGAAAAAAGTTCTATCACCTCAGCCAGGAGGGTTTCTGAGTTGTGGGGCCTCATGGCAGTGGAACCTTTCCTTATCTTCCACATGGATAGTGTCTCTGTCAGAGCTAATCTGTCTTTTATACCTAAAGTGGTCACTGACACCTATTTGAATCAGGCCATCCATCATTCTACCTTCTTCCCCAATCCATAAAACAAAGGGGAAAGAATTCTGCATTCCTTGGATGTGTACAGGCAACTATATTTCTATCTGGATAAAAACAAAAGCTTTGGGAAAGACTGATCAGCTTTTCATTACCTTTGCCTCTGGAAAAGAAGGCAAGCCTGCCTCTTAGCAAACTGTTTCCAAATGGAGTTACCACTGCATTTGCTTTTGTTGTAGCTCACATGGCAAAGTGCCACCAGTAGGGATAAAATCTCATTCCACTAAGGGAACTGCTACTTGCACTGCCTTTCTAAAGGGTGTCCCTGTCAAGGACATCTTAGAGGCCGCCACCTAGTCTTCAGTGCATACCTTCACCAAGCATTACCACCTGGCATCCTTCTCTAGGTCTAGAGCAGGTTTTGCTACTGCTGTCCTGCAGGGCATCCTCTCTCCTCCTTAGGCACCTTCCTCCCTCCTTTCAATTTCCCAGCAGTCAGGACTGCAACAGTCAAACATGAACAACATAGTACAGTTGTGTACACTTAGCATACATGTAGATGTGAGAATATATTCACTGTTGCAGTCTTCCTTCTCTCCCACCAACCCCCTCAGCCTAGAGCCTATATTAAATCATTGAACGCTTAGAAAAGTGAACAATGATTTATCGACCCCATGTAAGTGAAAGCTTACAAACTCAAATGCTTGGAACAGTGATTAAAAAAAAACCACTTAAAACATAACGTGGGGGGCTGTGCCCCCCCCACCCCCTACTTAAATATACCAACTCCGAGATTGCACTACAGTGATGAAAATGGCAAAGTAATGGACACAGCCAAGCGATTTCTTTCCCAGGGAAATAATTTGCTTATATGCTGCTTCATCATTTTGCCTTTGTCTTTTCAAGTTCGACCAAGACACATTCAAAAGAATGTGCCTTTGGTCATCTAATAGGAACCCTCAGCCTACTATGTAGGATGATGCTGCTGTGCTTCTCACCCAAGGGATCCCTCCTTGGCTCCCTTCCTTTGTCAGGTTCTCTTTTGGATACCTGCTATCTGCTTTGAGCTCCTCCTAGTTGAGGCCAAGAAAACACTGGTACCATGATGCAGGCTGACTACCTTTATACCCAAATTTACTGATGTCTGTCAGGGCGTCTGCTAGCCTTTGAGCTGGAAAGAAATTTCTCTGGTAGTCAGGCCACCTGAGGGCTTTCATGACAGGATATTCCAACCGTCAGGACTGCAACAGTGAATACACTCAAACATCTGCATTTATGGTAAGTGTACAGAACTGTACTTTTTCTTGAAGTAATTTCTGTTCAAAACTGACCTGTTGAGAGACTTCCTTCTAAAGGGTGTCCTCAAGGTCAGAAATGTGAGAGGGCAGCAGTACGGTTTCATGCCAGGAAAGAGCACTACATGTGCGATGTTTGCTCTGAGGGTGTTGATTGAGAAGTATAGAGAAGGTCAGAAGGAGATGCATTGTGTCTTTATGGACTGGGAAAGGATATGACACGGTGCCTAGAGAGGAGTTGTATTGTATGAGGAAGTTGGGAGTAGCAGAGAAGTATGTAAGAGTGATGCAGGATATGTACAAGGACAGTGTGACAGTGGTGAGATCTGCAGTAGGAGTGACAGATGCTTTCAGGGTCGAGATGGGATTACATCAAGGATCAAATTTGAGTCCTTTCTTATTTGCAATGGTGATGGACAAGTTGACAGTCGAGCTCAGACAGGAGTCCCCATGGGCTATGATGTTTGTGGATGACATTATGATTTGTAGTAAGAATAGGAAACTGGTAGAGAAGACCCTGGTGAGGTGGTGCTCTAGAGAGGAGAGGAGTGAAGGTCAGCAGGATTAAGACAGAATATGTGTGTGTGAATGAGAGGGAGGGCAGAGGAATGTTGAGTATGCAGGGAGTAGATCTGGCAAAGGTGGATGAGTTTAAATACTTGGAATCAAAAGTTCAAAGTAATGGTGAGTGTGAAAGAAAGGCCAAGAAGAGAGTGCAGGCAGGGTGCAATGGGTGGAGGAGTGTCAGGAGTGATTTGTGATAGGCGGCTACCAGTAAGAGTGAAAGAGAAGGTCTTCAAGATGGAAGTGAGACCAACTATGTTATATGGATTGGAGACTGTGGCACTGATGAAAAGACAGGAGTCTGAGCTGAAGGCAGAGTTAAAGATGTTAAGATTTGCATTGGGTGTGACGGCAGTCTCGGCTGATAAATCATCCATGCATTTACCTTCACCTGCTCTTTATACCACAGGTAAAGACAGCAAATACATGGACAGACTAGGAAAGAAAGTCTATACCTCCTCTACTCTGGCTATTACAGCTCTCAACTACCAAACACATATGGCTAGATATGTGCTAGATGCTGTTTCCAAGGCCCCTTCTTTCCACTACATCCTAAGTAACTAGGCACTCAATAAAGTGCAGTTATGATGCTGTGGAAGCTTCATCTAAGTCTGCTGCATCTAGATCAGTCTTAAGGTGATATTCTTGGATGAGACTACAACTCCTACCCATGGATGTGCAGACAAAGTGTTGGCTGTGCCCCTGGATAATAAAGCCCTATATGACCAAGCCTCAGCAGAACTCTTTAAATCCCTTCAAGAAATGGGTAAGGAACTTCAAAATCTTAAACACCTTCTGGTGTCTCCAGTACCCAGATATCACCAGAATTATCCACAGAAACCTTCCTTTATTAGAAGGCAGTCAGCACACTGCTCCACAGTCTAAAGGACGTAGACAAACCAGGAAAAACTCTACTTCTAGGTTTCCTACAAGTTCTTCCACTATGCCCTTTTGAAGCCAGTCTCACCAGTCCAAACCACCTCCTCTGTGACTTTCCTCCCTTGCACCAATACACCCCTCTTTCCCTCCATCGCACCCTCACCCTTCCATCCTGGTGGATTATTACATCAGAACAATGGGTTCTTTCCATCATTCAGTCAGACTACTTCATGACTTGGTGGATGATACCACCCTTCCATGGCATCCCCCAACCACCTGCAAGCCAAACCCACTTTTTCCCTCCTATCATTCAGCAGCTTCTAGCTCGAGGCACCATAGAACATGTACCACACCAGCAAAGAAATACGTTTTTTTACTCCAGAATGTTTCTGATACTACGGAAGGAAGGCCCATGGAGGCATACCTCTCAACTGTACAGATTTTTGCAGAATGTCCAGATTTTTGCCTCATATTTTTGGTATGTTCCCCCTAAAATGTGTACTTTTCTGGCACATAGCTGAGGATTGAAGTGATTAAATAATGACAAACATTTTAGTTTAAGACTCCACATCCTTCAGAAAATTCATGCTAATGCAAAACCTATTATTCTATCAACTTTCTAAGTTTGTAAGAGCAATGTTTAAAATCTGTCCTTATTTGTCCTCCCATCACTTTAGGCTTTGTCCAGATTTTTTGCTCTAAGAGGTTGAAAGGTATGCTGATGGAGGCCAATCCTAGACTTATCCTGTCTAAACCTATTTCACAAAGATCCCAGTTTTAAAATAATTACCTTACCCCTCCTCTTACCACTCATCCCAACTCAGGCTTTCATGGTAGCCATGGACTTAAAGGATGCCTAACTACACATCCCTATTCACCCAGACTACAGGAAATACCTCAGATTTGCAATAGGCTCTTGCAATTTGCAATTTCAGCCTTGCCCTTTGGACTCTCTACTACACCCAGAGTATTCACAAAATGTCTGGCCCCCGTCATTGCCCACTGCAGGACTCAGGGTATTCAGACATACCCATACCTGGGCGACCTGCTCATTCTTCATCAAGACCGCCAAGCCCTACCGTTACATCTAAAATAGGTAATCTCCACCCTATCTCTGTTAGGGTCCACTATAAATCATGAAAAATCTCACCTGATCCCTGGTTTTCCTGGGTTGCAGGATCAGAACAGACATAATGAAAGTCTTCATTCCAGATTAAAGAATCCTAGACCTTTGTCTATATTTTCAAAGAATCCTCTCCAACACATCCCTGCCAGCTCAAGACATTTTAAGAATTCTAGGCCACATGGCATCAGTTTTACCCATGCTGTCTATGGCAAAACTCGATATGAGAAAAGTCCAATGCGTCCTGAAAAGCCTATGGAGTCAAGACTCCCAGCCCTCGGACACCCCGCTCCCCTTACTTCAGTGTCTGAAGAAGGATTTCCTGTGGTGGATCTCAGCTCTTCACCTCAACCAAGGGATCCACCCTCAGATCCCAGCTCACCTACAACAGCTCTCCACAGATGCCTCCGACTTGGAATGGGGGGCAGTGCTACTTACAAGCAAAAAACAACTCTCGGTGCAAGGCGCATGGTCCAACTCAAGACTAAAGGACCATATCATCATCAAAGAAATGAAGGCTTTACACTTAGCCCTGCTAAACTTCAAATCAGCCCTTCACCCAGGAATCCTGAAAGTAATCACAGACAATATGATGGTCCTGTGATAGATCAACAAGCAGGGGGGAACAAAGTCATATCCTCTGTGCAGCCTAGCAATCTGGATCTGAAACCTAGCAGTATCTCTCCACATTCATCTGCTAGCTGTCTATATCCCTTCCACAGAGAAAGTCATGGCAAACTACCTGAGCAGAACTTTAGCCCCAAGTCATGAATGGATGCTTCATAGGGAAGTATTTCTAGACATAATCCACAGGTAGGGTATTCCACAAGCAGATATTTTTGGCTCGGGCAGAACAGATGCCCAAATTCTGCACAAGCATAGAAAGAGGATGCCTTCTCCTTCTCTTGGGGGGGGGGACTGTACCTCTATGCCTTCCCCCCCCATTCACCTTAATTAAGAAATTCCTTCTGAAAATACAGAGGGACAACCCAAAAATCCTACTGGTGACCTCCTTTTGGCCAAGACAGCATTGGTTTCCCCTCTTACACCTACTAGCCAAGGGCAATCACCACGTTACCCCACAGAATAGACCTACTCACACAGGACAGGGGATCCTTACTACACCCTCAGGTGGACAATCTGAAATTAACCTTATGGGTGATAGGGGTGTGATCCCCTACAGATACCTATACTCGGAGACATACTCAATGTTCTGCAGGAGGCCAGAAAAACTAGTACCAGGAATAGCTATATACCCAAATGGAACAGATTCTCCTACTGGTGTCAACATAAAAAACAGGACCCTCTAACTAACTCTATACCTATGGTCCTTTCCTATTTGTGTGAGCTACTGCACTCAGGACTAACACACTCATCTGTCAAAGTGCATTTATCTGCTATTTCTGCCAATCTCCCCTCCTCTGGAGGTCTTCATTTTTCCTCAAGTGAGTGCTTCACATCAGGCTTCCCAGGAAACCTATCCCTCCCCCTTGGGATCTGAACTTTGTACTAGAAAAACTTACATTGCCACCCTTTGAACCAGCTCATTCACTCTATGCACACTGAAAACAGTTCTACTAGTGGCCCTTACATCTGCCAGGAGGGTATCTGAGATTCATGCCCTCATGGTTACCTCTTCCTACCTTATTTTCCACAAGGACAGAGTTGCCCTAAGTACCAACCCGTCCTTCATGCCGAAGGTGGTTAATGAACTCTCACTATACCAGACCATCAATCTACTAGTTTTATACCCTCAACCACAAAATTCCTCAGAAAAGGACTCTCCATTCCTTGGATGTCCACAGACAACTGAGGTACTACTTAGACAAAACCAAACCTATCAGCAAATCAGATCAGCTTTTCATCTCCTTCCACCCCAGAGATCTAAGGAAGGCAGTCTGCAAGCAAACCATTTCCTCATGGATTTCAAAATCCGTTACCCTATGCTACTCTTTCCATGGGAAATCCCTACACGGACCAGTCAAACCTCACTCTACTAGGGCAGCTGCTTCCTCAGCTGCCTTTTTCAATGGAATTGACTACGCTTCCATCCTGGAAGCTGCCACTTGGACTTCTGTCCACACTTTTACCAGACATTACAAACTGGACTTAGTCTCTAGAGCTAGGGCAGGGTTTGCCAGGTCTATCCTCCAAGGGCTGATTGACCAGGGAACCCAATCCTCCACCCAAAACCTTGCCTAAAAGCTCTGGTACTCTCCCTACTGTTATGAATACTACAATATGTGAATAGAAGGGTATAGAATAGCTGTGTAAAAACTTACCATAATCTTAGATGTCCTTCTCTTCCATGTTGCAGTATCCAATCCCCCCACCTACCCTTCTACCGTTAACATCTTACTTGCCATTCTGACTGGGGGGGCATTTTTCTGATACCCCCTAATGTCTCCACTAGAAACAAACCACTTGCTTCCATGACTCTAGCCTGCATGTAATTCCAAAGGCTCCCTTGGGACCCTTCTACCCTCAGAAATACTACTGTATTTGGCAGTTCATTCTGAGCATATTGCGTGCAGATGTTACCTTTATACGCTACATCAGTTTATGGCCCTGACAAGGGACGTCACATGTACTCTCCAGAAACAAAGACTTTGGTATACTGGCCAGAAGGTGGCGCTGCTGGCAGCAACTCCCTACTGTTATGAATACTGCAACATGGAAGAGAAGGACATCTAAGGTTATGTTAAGTTCTTACACAACTATTCTTTTGACATGCATAAAAAAATCCAAGGGTATTGGATAGATAAAGGAGTGGATATTTTAGTGGGATAACATGTAAAGGTAGATGCTGTATGTTGTAAACTGGGAGCAGTAAACTATGTTAGGTTAGCTACATCATTTAAAGGACTTGCTGGATGGTAGATCCATTTGCATCAGCTTTGTCTTATGCTACCTGGCAGTTCTTGGTTCTCCACTTTAATCCAGTCCTCAGTCTTGCTTCATTTGAGATCCTTTTTTTCAGCCCACATTTAGAACTAAATGCAAAGGAAAGGCAAAAAACTCTATAATTTTATTTCTTTAGAAGATGTAATAAGTGACACATTCATGTGGACTGGTGTTTGACTGATCTTCTGTAGGAACTGTTTCAAAGGATTCATCTGAAGTATCAGTTGTTGACAGGGATATCTTGTAGCTTGGTCTGTGAAACAAGAGCATATTGAAGAGAACCTCTCTTGTAGAAGGTGCTCTACATGACCTTTCTTTTAATGTAAACTGTACTCCTAGCTGAACCCCTAGAAAAAGAAAACTCTCCAAAGTGAAAAGTCACACATTAAAAAAAGGATATGTGCTAATAAAACCTGAGTTTGCTTTTCCAGATGATTTTGCTCTCCTTTTCCAAAATTTTGTCATGACAATATCCCCAATTACTTTAGCACAGAGTAGACTCATTATCTTCTGGGGAAAAATCCTTAAGGTTACCTGTTGCATCAGGGAAGGAGAAACTGGAAACAGGCAGGGCCTGTTATTTATTTATTTTATTTTTATTTGTTCACCAGGGCAGTGCACTGATCTCAGTGGACCATTTACAGGCAAGCCCAGGTGAACTGGATCACATAAATAAACTAAACATATTTACAGGTTTAAGGCTATACTATAAAACATATACATAATTTACAGATGCAAAAATATGCTACAACATTTAGTTCAAGAAGTAGTTTACAACATCAAAGCATGAGTGGAAAATGGAATGATGCTTAACAGAGCTTTTTGGATTAGATGTAGCCATAATGACTGAGATGGCTTATGCTACAGGGATAGCAGCATATAATTATGTAGAAAGGTATGAAGACAGAAGAAACATGAGAATAGTTCTTTGGGCGACACAGTGGTGCAGCGGTTAACTTTGTCGCCTCACAGCAAGAGGTTCTCTGGTTCGATTCTCGGCTGGGGTGCCTTCTGTGTGGAGTTTGCATGTTCTCCCTGTGTTCGCGTGGGTTTCCTCTGGGTATTCCGGTTTCCTCCCACATTCCAAAAACATGCATCTGGAGCATTTCTCCCCAGGCCTCCGCTGAAAACAGGCTCTGTTGAACCTAGTCGGACTATCCCAGTCAACAAATGTTAAATAAAAAAAAAATAAAAAATAGTTTTAGGAAAGGATACCATAGGAAGAAGACAGAGAAATGGAGAGAGAAGGATATAGAAGGGAGAGAAGTACAAAGGAGAGAAGTGTGAGAGATGGAAAAAGAAAAGGGAGGTAGGATGAATGAGAAGCAGTAAGTGAAGGGTTGACAAAACAAGATAAGGAAGGATGAAATAGGGTTAGAGAGGTGTGAGAGAGCTGCAGGGTTCATGCAACATGACCTGTGAGTGCAGCTGTCCTTTCTTTGGTTGAAGAGTTGTTCACTGAGCTGTTGTCTGAAGTTCTAGTAAATTTAGATGTCTATGCTTGAGAGTGGAATGGAGTCCCATAGTTTAGGTACTAGAATGGAGAATGCATGGTAAGTGCAATGAACTTTATTTTTTGGAGTTAGTAGGATTGGTTGAGGTTGGCAGATACCCCTGAGATTATATGTTGGGAGGCTTGGTGAAAAGTTTATAAGTGAAAGGAGAAGATTTCTTAGGGAAATTAATGAAATAATTAGGAGGATGGCTTTCAAATGTACTTGGAGTATACATCTCAACTATACAGTTTTCCACAGAATGTATGCATTTTTGCCTCGTATTTCTGGTCCATTTTTCATAAAATTCAGTTTTTCTGGCAAATCATTAAAGGTTGAAGTCATAAAATAATGACAGACATTTGAGTTTCGGACTTCATACCCTTCAGAAAAATCATGCTAATGCAAAATGTGTTATTCTATCAACTTTCTAAGTTTGTAAGAGCAATATTTAAAAACTGTCCCTGTTTTGGGGCCTTTGTCCTCCCATTATTTATGGCTCTGTCCACATTTTTTGATCTAAGAGGTTGAGAGGTATGACTGGGAGCCATTTAGCTTTGATGGGAGTTACAGTTGTGTTCATTAATGGGGGTGGGGTAATAATGCATCAGCAGATTTTATTGGAGATGGTTTTCAAAGTGATGGCATTTTTCTTTGAGGCTGCAACTATTATGGGTAGTCCATATTCAAACTGAGATAAGAGTATTCATTTGCCTATGGCAGTTTTGGCTGAACTGGACAGAAGAGCTGATTGCTTGTTTGATTAGAGCAGTAGTATGTTGATCTTTTTGCATGGGTTTTGAATGTGTAGTTGAAAGTTAAGAGACTGGTCTAGCCAAATGTGAAGGTGTTTGAAGGATGTGGTAGTTTCTATGGTGGTATTGCTAACATTTTTAATATTAAGGAGGCTGGGTGCTTAAGCTATCATTTGGTTGGTTCCAAATAGCATTGATTTTGTTTTTAGGGGACTGAAAATAAGTTTCTGGCCTATTAGCATTTGGTTGAAGACTTGGAAGTCATCTTGGAGCTGAGTTTGTATAACAGAGTTGGATTTGTTTGATGTGTAGATGACCATGTTATCTGTATAAAAAATTAGAGGTATCTGAGGGTGATTATATGGAAGTTTATTGATGAATATGGAAAAATAGCAGAGACGCTAAAGTGGAAACGTAGGAGACTCCTTTCATAAGAGGAATTGTCTGATAGGTGGTGGTGCCTACTTTCACCCTGAAGGATCTAATGGTGAGGAAATCTACAAACCAATGTTTTGCATCATCATCACTAATGCCTATTTCAATTAATTTGTCAAATAGTAAGTTATGATAATTAGATCAAGGTCTTTTGTGAGGTCAATAAAGACAGCTTCTGTCAGGTTGCCTTTGGATAGGATGTCATCTGTGATGGAGTAGAAAGTGGTGCTGCATCCAGACCATAATCCATGTTGCTTCTTGGATAGAAGATGATATTAATGCAAGTAAGCTGTAATTTGGTTTTAGATCATTTTTATAATATTTTACTTAAAGTTGGAAGTACTGAGAAAGGACATTACACTGTTACACTTTGGCATTGCTAATTTTCTGTTTAGGGTTTACTGTTGTGCAGGAGTGCAGTGATCTTAGCATGTCTGCTGCATTCTTCTGTACCAGCATTGCACAGAATTTATGTTCACACTCCTTGTCTTACTAGAACTGTATATGATTTCCCATGGTTCCCACAAATGTGGCTGCCACCACACCAGGATAGGTAAGCTAATATCATGATTATAACCTCCCCAGAATAGGCAAGCTGGCTTCTATCCAGTCAGACATCCTGCACCGTAAGCTGACCTTCTGGCACATGGCTGGTAGTCAGTCCTGGGTCACCAGTGGCATAGACACCTTATCTCAATATTGTCAGTTTGACTTAGTTTGGAAAATGTAATTTTATTAAAACAGGTACCTGCTAGTTACTACTGTGGTGCTGTATAGAAAACATGAGTTTGGGAATATGGGTCAGTGCTAGTTTATGTAGTTATTTCAATATATTGCAACTTTGGTTTCATGCTATAACCCAGTAATAATAACTGGTGATTCTTAACCTTGTGTGAAATAAGGGATAATACCAGGTTAAGTTAAAATGTAATATATTTTCTTTCTCTCTCTTGTTCACCTATAATCAGGGGGTCATTTTCGCAGCTCAGAAATGTGTGACTTTTGTTGTTTTGAAAATAAAAGAACAGGGAATGCCTTTTGAAGTGTGTTGTTTTTCTAGAGTTGCTGTCTCCTCTTGTAAATTAACAAAAAATGAAAGACCTGTAGACCTGTCTTTCTTTTTAGATGTAACTGTTGCAATCTCTAATTAATTTAATAGTTTCCGAACATTAAGACACCAGGGTGCATTTAAAGGGAGGGGAGACACACAAACTAGGATGTGTACTGGCAATCCTTAATAATGCTATGGTAAGTGAAAGAGGTGGTCTGGCTACTTTTGTTTCTCCAGACTAGCAAGAGGGGAATGAGGTCATATGATGAAAACAGAGAGTTAGGAAAAGTCAGTGTATATAACAGTGTGCTGTGCTATCTAATAGATACTATGTTGACTTATCTGACTAATGTATTGATTTGAAAAACAGATCTACCTGAAGATTATTTATTAATGTGTCTAACTTATGATAGTTAAAGATAGTATTTCTTTAGCAAGCTGCATTTATGGAACTTAGGTATATGGAGCTTAGATATTTTTTTTCTGTATGCATCCTTTTTTGTTGCATTTTATTTCTCTATGTTTGCTGACCTACACACACACACACACACACACAATATATATATATATATATATATATATATATATATATATATATATATATATATATATATTATGTGTGTTTGCACTGTATTCTTTATTATTCAGATGAAGATTATTCATTAACATTTAAGCTGCTGTGGCTGGCATTCATTATTTATTATAACTATAGCTGGTCACTGGCTGGAGAAGAGGGTAATAATCATTTTCATTGTTGTGTAATAACCTGTGTGTCATATGTTTAATTAGACTACTTAGGTCTACTATCAGTAGAAAAAAAAACATTATTTGGAGTTTTTACATTTATGTTAATTTAAGAGCAGCAGGAAGTACTTATACTAATTGCTAGACAAGCTCTAACAATTATAAAAGAGGAACAAAGAAAATAATCATAGATTTATGGTAGTAAGGGCCTACTGAGAAGGGAGGATGATTATGTTGGCATGTATTTATATTCCACCTAAAAGCTGTTATTATGGAGCTTAAGAAAATTTGGGGAGAAATAATCAGCTTTTAACAGGCAGTATTACTTGTAGGTGGGGATTGGAATTTGATTTGCAACAGTGAGACTGTATCTGGGGGGCCTAGAAAGGAACATATAACAAAAGAGGGTAAATTTCTGAAGAAATTATGAAAATACATGGTAGAGAAGATATAAATTCAGTAGTAGGAACTGTTGAGAAAATTTACCTATTATTCCCCCATGTATAATAACTGATCTAGAACAGCCAAATTATATTTTAATTTCTGAAGAAATTTATGAAAATATTTGGTAGAGAAGATATTAATTCAGTAGTAGGAACTCGAGAAAGAATTTACCTATTATTCCCCCATGTATAATAACTGGTCTAGGACAGCCAAATTATATTTTGCAGAAACATGTACAACAAATTGAAAGCTTGGGCTCACGTCCAATAACTATTTCAGGTCATGTGCCAATAACAACTAAGATAAAAATGCAGGGTAATGTAAAAATGAGACACTGATGCTTCCCCACCTACCTGTTAAAAAGAGAGAAATGTAAAGAATGGGCAGTAGATGTTATTCAAGAGTTAATTGGGAAGATAGAAATTTCTTCAGAAGTTATAGCTAGTGAGTCAAATAAAATGAAAGTGAAGTTTAAGAATAGGGTAGAAATAAAAGATAAATAAATATGGTTAAGAGGTAACAGGAATTATTTCAATGGGCTGACAAATGTTAAAGTATTGTAGAATAAAGGGAATCTCACAGAAGAAGAAGAGGCACAATTGTGAAGTGCTAAAGAGAAAATAAGGGAGTATCTGGATAATATGTCTGAGTTTATAAAGATTGCTGTTAAAGAACTGTTTTGATAATAATGCCAGACCTTAAAATTTTAAGCACAATGGCTTAGGCAGCAGAAAGTATGAAGAGTTGTTGTCAAACTTAGGGAGCCTCAAACAAAAAAATAACCTGAGATCCTGTAGAGGTATTATACATATTTCAGAAATGTTATGAAAATGTGTATAATAACAGATGTGGAAATCAAGAGAGCACAGATGGAAATAGTTATGGAAGACTTAAATATACAAATGTTAAAGGTAGACTAGGCTCAACAATTAACAGGCTAGAAGATGAGAGAAAAACTTTAATTTGCAATCAATCTGCTGGAACGTCTCCAGGAATAGATGACATTCCTGTGGATCTTTGAAAGCTAGGAAGGAAGAAAGCAATAAAGATATTGAAGATTTTATTTAACAGTATTTTAAAAGGAAGAGAAGCACCAACATCCTGGAAAAAAGCTGTTGTGGCTGTAATACCTAAAGATGGTAAAGAGCCATTAGACAGCTTCATATAGGCCAATTTCAGTTTCAAGCCATGACTATAAAGTGTTTATGTCTATAATAGCTAAAGAATGGCAAAAGTGTTGCCAAAATTGATAGATATGGATCATTGTGGTTTTGTGGAGGGGAGGCAAACAATTGACAACTTTACTAGAACACTGATGATCCAGAGGGAAGCAGAATGCACGAAAATACCTCTGTTGGTGGATCTTGATGCAGAGAAAACATTTAACAGAGTAAGCTGGGATTTTATGAGTAGGGAAATGGAAGCATTTACATTCCCTGATATAATAATAAGGCTAATTATAAAGATATATGAGGAATGGAGGCAAAAATTAAAATGGAAAGGTTCGTTTCTGCTAATCTGTGCCTGAAGATAGGAATCAGGCAGGGGTGTCATCTTTCCCCTATGTTATTTGCTTTATATTTAGAGCCATTGAAATAGAAAATAAGGGACTTAGTAATTTAAGGATATAATTGGTATGGTAACCAAGAAAAATTGTTTATTTGCAGATGATATTATTTTGCATCTGCTTAAACCAGAAAATTGCATCTCAGTGTTGTGGAACATCTTGAGACAAGTCTTTCTGGAATATAAAATTAATGAAGATAAAACAAAGTCTATAGCTATAAACAATATACCCACACATGATTGGTCCAGTAATACAGGGATACAATAAAATGAAGTATTTAGAAATTGGGATTAAAAAGGATTCTGTTATGACAGCTAAGGATATGTGGGAAGAGACTAAACAAAAGATAATGTAAAAACTGAGCAACTGGAAGCTCCTGTTTATGGATATGGATAGCAATATACAAGCAGTAAAAATGTTTTTATTCCCTTTAATTTAGTATATATTTATATACAAGAAGACATTTTTATCAATCAAAGGAGAAGTTGTGGACAGTAATTAATAAATAGTTGAAAGATTTTATCTAGGAAAAGGAAAAGGTTCAAGAGGGATAAGATGATCCTTCCAATAGAGCAAGGTGGATTAGGATTATACCCGATCTGAAGGGATATTTTAGAGTTACACAGTTAAGGCTTATATATATATATATATATATATATATATATATATATATATATATATATATATATATATATAAAACAAGCATAAAAATATAATTCAAAATGGAAGGGGGTGATGATGAAGTATGGTGAATTCAAGAAATAAGTAGAGAATGGGATTCTGGATGCAGATCCTTAAGGAGAATAACAACAGCCACATTGAATATATTTATAAATGTTATATTCATAAAGTATTAGAAAGTATTCTAGGAATTAAGCCCACACATAAATGGAGAAAGGACATTTTGCCAGTAAGGATTACAATTAGTGGTACAGACAATAGACAAGAGTGCAATAGAATTTACCAGAGAAAACTGTCAAAGAACCCAAGGTATTGGGAGCAAATATCTACAGAGAAGAGGTTAAAAGAGTGGGAAGAAGCCAAGAAGACATTTGGACTGCAGGCTGGAGACAGCTTTCCCTATCAAAGATTGATATCTGAATATAGGCAAAGAGAAAGGGATAGGGACTCCTAAGTGAAAGACCTATTCTTGTTGAGTTTTTAATTGAATCTAGAACAGAAACTGCTGTTAAAAAGGGATAATTAGTAGGACATATAAAATATTGTATGATAACTATAGGAATCAGTCAGAGGAGGTTAGAAAAGATTGAGTTGAGGGACTGGAAAACCATTTCACAGTTAAACATTGGGAAGAAATATGTATGGCTCCTGAATATGCAACAAAGTATAGAAGATTTAGGAATTTGTGCATAGGTATTTTTATATCCCAAGCACACTCCAAAGAATTTTTCCTCCAGTAAATGGGAAATGTTGGAGGTGTGATGGAGAAGAAAGAGGTAACTGGGAACATATGTTCTAGGAGTGTAATAAGTTGGCAGACTTGAAAAAAAATACCTACAGAGCAGTCTGTTAGAAATATTGGGTGAACAAATGGGTGTAAGTAAAGAAATGATTTTATGAGCTGGGATACAGGATCTGAATTGTATAGATATAGTAAGGCCTTGTTACGTTTAATTCAGGTGGCTGTTAAAAACGCAATTACTAGAAAACTCAAATAAGAGTCTAAACCAACTATGTTTGAAGTATTGAATATTGTAGCAGAGATAAAAGAACTGGAAGGTGGGATCTTTAGAAAAGGGTAAGAACAAATTACATAGAAAGAAAGGAAATTGTGAGAACAATACACGGAGAATAATGATGTTCTTCGTGTTTCACTGTTAGTCACACTTGGGTTATCTGCCTGCAGGTAGCCCTCAGTTGGCCCGAATACCAGTGTCTTAGTATTTCTGCGCAGGATGCTGTCGCTTCTTCCATGACGTCAGGGGTATAAAACAGGCAGCTGATGCCATTACATCAGTCTTTCTTGCCGAGGAGGAGCCCGAAGCAGAAGCATTTTTCAAGTGCCGGTCGGCCGCTACCTGAAATTTTCATTTTCGAGTTCATAATCCTGAAGTCTTCTAAAGCTAAGTACCATGTTGGGGATCCTTTTATCTTGCTCTAACTATTGTCAGAAAAAGTTAATTGTCTTGCCTGTGGAAAGCAAATACCTTGCAGAGATTTTCATTCTTACTGCATCACCTGTTTAGGCCCAGACAACGACGTCCCTCACTGTCGGTTTTGTGCCTTGTTTAACACCTGAACCATTCGTCATCGGGCTATCTTTGCCGCTAAATTCTTTTGCTCTCATTCTCCGTATTCTGAAATGGCTTTGATAAGCCATCCAACTACCGATCTTCCAAAAAAAGTAAAGATAAAGACAGACCACATAGGTCCAAAACTGCCGACAACGCTTCTGTTAAGCTAGTCGACAGTTCACTGGTACTCAGTGAGGCACCATCACAGCCCCTGATGCCCACTTCTGTGGATTCACAGGCCTCAGCTGAGACCCATTCAGAGTCTGGTATGCCACGAGATGCTTCTTCGACTATGGAACCTGCGGATGTCTCTACCTTGGATGGGTCCAGAGCCGCTGTGCAGGCACTGGCTTCTGAGGGTGTATTCCGTCCTACCAATGTTCGAATCAAACCGATGACTTCTTTTTTAGTCAAAACTACTGAGTTTCTTAGGCCCAAAGTAAGCACCATGCCTAGAAAACTGACGACCAAAAGCGCATGCTCAAGCTCCCATGCCACAAAAACAAATGCTTAAAATGGCTGAAGACCTTATTACCCTAATTAGGGGAAGCCAGCCTTCCCCTGCTAAGAGACAAAGAATTGAGTTTCCTTCTGACTCTACAGACCAAGAGTCCAATGACTCTGACCCATCTGATTATCAGGACATGCCCTTATCAGCCTATGAGGATTCAGATGCAGAGGAATCCATGCCTCCCTTCCAGAGAGGATTTTTCTTTTGGTGAAACCTTGCATACTTTAAGAGAGCATTTCCACTGGGAATGCCAAGACTATCCTCAGTCCAAAAAGAGACTCAGAATTTTTAGAGTTGCCAAAGCACAGGCCTCTAGCTAGACCCCCTGTCATGGAAGTGGTAGATGATGTTTTTATGAAATCCAGTCTTACACCAGATACATTACTCCTGGCCCCTAGGAAACCTGACAGGTACTGCAGAGTACCTGATTCCCACAAAAGTTTCTTTTCAAGAATCCTACTGCTGATCCAGAGACCATTTCCCAGGGACCTAAAGGTATTAAGGCTATTACAGCCAAAAATCCTACCCCTTCCGACAGGGATTCCAGAGCTTTTGATAGATGGGGTAAGAAGGTATATACCTCTGCAACTCTTGCTATCAGGGCATTGAATTGCCAGTGTCACATGTTGAAGTACCAGCAACATATTATGTAACTAATTAAACAAAAAATGGTATTATTTCAGGATTGTGCAGAAAATAAAAACTTACTAGAGTTGATGCATTCTGCAAACCAAGTTAGTAAGCATACATGTGATAGTGTTCAATCTCGCCGTTTGTTCTTACACATGGGTTCGGAGCCGATCCTCGGCTCCGTGCCGGCCTCTTGCAAGCTCTGCATCGAGAAGAAGCTCGAGACAATCTAATACCCACAATCCCCCTCTGCCTTTACCTCAGATCTAGTTTGCCGCTGCTGCATACGCATCGTTGGGAGCTAGCTCGAGAGTTTCTAAGCTAAGATATAACTTTTTTGTTATATTTTCTTAAGATTCTAGTCTAATTGATATTTTTCAGTGTTAACTGTGTGATTGTGTTGTGGTTCCGTTAATTTATTGGTACCGTTAACTTTAATTATTGGTTAAATATTTGTCGGGGCCTACACCCTTCATATTTATTGGATTTGTCTTTCTTCACCTGTAATGTCTGAGAAGGTAAAGTCTGGTTTCAAGCGTTGTCAGTGTGGCCAGAAAATGTCGGTCACTGACAACCATAGTTCCTGCGTCTACTGCCTTGGCCCTCTCCACTTACAAGAGGATTGCTCCATCTGTCACTCTTTTAGTGGGAGGGTCATGACAGATAGGCGCAGGAAACTAATGGACAGAGGTCTATTGAAACCTGCTTTCCAAGAGGCTCTGGATGCTTCTGACCAGGCATCGAAGTCCTCTAAGGAGTCGAAGACGTCGGAGCCTAAGTCATCGGCTCCGAGCTCTTCTTCAAAGGTTAGATCACCGGTTCCACAGACTTCGGGGCCGAGTGTTCAACTGATATCGGTTCCTGAGCCTCAAGTCTTGGAACCGGTGATGGAGCTCCCTCCTTCGACCATATTGAGGTCGGCTCCGTCTTCGGTTCCTTTGACCCGTTCTTCCTCCAAACTTTCGGATGTCGATGTGGATCGCGTGGTGCAGAAGTTATTGGAGCATTCGGCCCTCTCCAAACTTATTTCGGTTTCCACCCAGTTGGTGTCGAAACTTGAAGGCCTCCCTGTATCTCCATCCATTCCTCCTCCGAGACCGATTCAGTCTTTGGAGCCGGAAGAGGCTGATCTACTGATTGTGGAGCCCTCGGGTCCAGAACCGTCCTTTTCTCGGTCTGTTCCCCTCACCTCGACTCCGTCGGACCCAGTACCGGAGTCTCGGAGCCGACGGTCTGTTCTTGGTTCCGGGGCCGAGAGTCGAACCGACGTGTCGGTTCCGACTCTCCCTCGGGCCTCGGCGCGATTGATTCGGCTCCGTCCTCGGGTCGATGCCTCGGTGCCTGTGTCGGGATTCTTCCCATTTCTTGAACCGGGGACTCTTCGATGCGGGACCCGGGGCGTTCGACCTGATGAGGAAGGTGTTGTCTACCCAGACAACCACATCAGTGGAAGCAGTTTCTCCTCCCCATAAAGGGCCTTTGTCTTCATCTGCACCCACGGCCACATCCAAGCGTCGGGCACCAGTGTCCCAGCCACCCCTGGAGGTGCCCCTCTTCCTCCGAGGCTTCTTCGGATGCTCCCCACGAGGAAGTCCCTAGGAAGAGATTGTGTAAGAGGAGACACTTGGATTCTCCACAGGAATCCTTGACATCTGATACTGACTTAGATGAGTCAGAGGGTCCCCTAAGTCACCTTCAGAAGATGTCTCTTTTCGGACATATTGGAGATCCTGAAGCAGAGAGGTGACTGGCAGTCCCTTCCCCTTCTGAGGATGAGTCAGTTCTGCTGAAGGCATTTGGTGCTCGCCCTTCCTCCTCCTGGGTCACTCCGCCTTGACGAACTAATGGAACTAATTGCTCAAGGGCGTGGGAGGCTACTGACACAGTGGAACCTGTTCCAAGGAAACCTAACAAATACATCACAGCACCTCAGGATAAGTCCTACCTTACAAAAGGAGTTCCAGTAGACGCTATGGTGGTGGCAGCAGCCACGAAAAAGGAGATGTCGGAGTCTTCTTCTATCCATCCTCCTAATAAAGACTCTAGGACGATGGATAGATACGGGAAGCGCATTTTTAGTTCAGCGGCTTTTTCCATGCGGTCCCTGAACTATCTGACCCATTTTACACGACTACAGAGGGATCTAGTCAAAGAGTTGGGAGATACCCTCCAGGGTGCTACAGATGCAGCTGTCTCAGAGAAAGTGACAGCACAACTTAATACCCTAACATCGATTGTTAACTCGTCCATGAGGCTGATTTCCTACGCAGCCGAAGGTTCGAGTAGGGCAGCAGCTTCAGCGATTGCTCTTCGTAGACAATCCTGGATGCGCCTATGCTCCTTTGCGGAAGCCTTCAAGTCTTCCTTTACAAACGCCCCATTTGACGGTGCCACTCTTTTTGGCCCCAAGGTAAAGGAGACCCTTACCCGGTGTGAACAAGAGGGAAAGACTCTGTCTGCTGTCGGAGTCCGTTTTTCCACCCCAACCAGACCGTACCCCAAAGGGCAACGCGGTGGAAAATGTGGTTTCGAAAACCCCAAGGGTCTTTCTCAGGCACACAGGGTGATGCCCCCTCTAGAGGCAGAGGAGGGGGCAGAGGTGGAAGACGCCGCCCTGGCGGCAGAGGGGTCCGCAACATCAAGGTGACAGGGAAACACTCCCTGGTAAACCTTTCCAGCACTCCTGAGAGGAGGCCCGACTGTCCTGCTCTGGAGGCAGTCGGGGGTCGCTTAGCTTTATACCCTCAGGCCTGGCAAAATATAACTACAGACAAGTGGGTAAAAAGCGTGGTTACCAGAGGTTACAACATACCCTTCCTATCCCATCCCATCCCAAAGAAAAGACTCCCAGATGTACCGCCCCATCTGCGAGAGCCAGCAGCTTTAGAAATTTCAAAGCTGCTAGAAAAGAGTCATCCAGCCAGTCCCAGCGGACCAGCAAGGATTCGGGACTTAACTCAAGGTTCTTTTAGTTCCAAAGAAAACAGGGACTGGAGGCCCATTCTAGACCTAAGCTACCTCAATACTTTCGTCAAGAAAGAAAAGTTCGAATGGTCACGCTTCAATCGATCCTTCCATTCTTACAGAAGGACGAGTGGATGTGCTCAATAGATCTAGAGGATGCATACTACCACATCAAAATGGCCAGGGCATCCAGAGATCATTTGCTTCGGCTGGGAGCCAGTCACTTTCAATTTCGAGCCCTGCCCTTTGGTCTGACCTCAGCCCCCAGGGTTTTCACCAAATGCATGGCAGTGGTAGCGTCTCACTTGAGACGCCAGGGATTCCAGGTGTTTCCGTATCTGGACGACTGGCTCCTTTCGGCCACCACCCGGCGTCAACTACTGCAGGCCAGAGACTTTGTTCTTCAACTGTGTGTTCACCTAGGGATCTCCGTAAACTTCGGAAAATCCTTACTTCAGCCATCACAAAATATCTTGTTCATAGGAGCAGAGTTAAACACACATCAGTTGATTCTGAGGCTTCCCCCAGAAAGGATATTATCACTTCAGACTCACATACGTCTTCTACTCTTGTCAAGGAAATCTCCTGCAAAACTAGTACTGAAGGTGTTGGGCCTCATGTCAGCCTCCCTTATTGCAATTCCCCTGGGAAGGCTGCACATGAGAGTCCTACAATGGCTACTGTTTGCACAATGGTCGTTTCAACAACTACCTCTAACACACGAGATTCTTATAACAAAGACTTGCAAAAAAGATCTAAACTGGTGGCTTCAAACGTGCAACCTTTCCAAGGGCAGACCGTTTGTGCTACCCACGCCCACAGTTACGGTGACCACGGACGCTTCCCTGATAGGGTGGGGGGGCATCTTTCAGGGACAGTCAGTCCAAGGCGAATGGACCAATTTGGAGTACAATCTGCACATCAATGTTCTAGAGTTGAGGGCAGTGTTTCTAGCGTTGCAACACTTTGCTCCCCTTCTTCCTCTAGGGACTATTGCAGTTCAGACGGACAACATGTCTGTAGTCTGGTACATAAACAAGCAAGGGGGAACCAAGTCCTATCAACTATGCAGAGAGGCCATGAGAATTTGGCAGTGGGCGGAGTCCACGGGTCGCTTTCTAATAGCAACGCACATCCCGGGGTCATCCAACGTCATAGCTGACAGGCTGAGCAGAGCGATTCTGTTACCGCGAGTGGTCTCTAAAACAGTCAGTGGGGAAAAGGATTTTGCGGACGTGGGGCCAGCCTTGCTGCGACCTGTTTCCGTCTGCAATGAACGCCAAATGCAGCAGCTACTTTGCCCTATTACCCCTCCAGGGAAGTCCCCAGGGACGCACTGGTTTCTGATTGGCCCCGGGACTCCTGTACGCATTTCCTCCATTTCCTCTGATATCAAAGTTTCTCCAGAAAGCCAGGAACCTACACAGGACGATAATCCTCATTGCTCCATTCTGGCCTCGTCAAATTTGGTTTCCCTTCCTGAAGATACACTGCATTCGGGGACCCTGGATTCTGGACCCAGAGCCAGATCTATTGACTCACTCGTCAGGGGTTCCCCATCCCGCGCTCCGGTCACTCCATCTAGCAGCTTGGCTGCTCCAATTCCCAACTTAGCCAGGTCTGATCTTTTGTCACCAGCAGTCCAGGATATATTGGTGGCTTCGCATAAAGCTTCCACTACTAAAACATATTCTAGTAAATGGAAGCGATTTGTATTCTGGGCGAATACACACCAGGTGGATCCCTTTATAGCTCATTTGAATAAGATACTAGAGTTCTTAATGGACTTATTTCATCAGGGTGCTTCTCCTGCTACTCTAAGAGTTCAATTGGCTGCCATTTCGAATTTCCATGTGGAAGAATGTGGAGCTCCCGTTATGGCTCACAGACTTTGTAAAGCCTTTTTAAAAGGAGTGTTTCATATTAGACCACCGGTCAGATCTCCGACGTCACCTTGGAGTCTGAATTTATTGTTATCTAAATTAATGTTGCCCCCTTTTGAACCCGCCTCTTCTTGCCCATTAAAATTTTTGTCCTGGAAAACTCTCTTTCTGGTAGCCATTACTTCCGCTAGATGAGTATCTGAACTTCAGGCTCTCTCCATCAAGCACCCTTATTTGATCTTTCACTCTGACAGAGTTTCTCTTCGTACCAATTCATCCTTCCTCCCTAAAGTGTGTTCTATTAACAATATTAATCAATCCATTGAATTACCCACTTTCTTCAAAAACCACTCCAACAAAATGGAGTATATGTTACACAAATTGGATGTTCACAGACAGCTAAGATTTTATTTGGATAGAACAAAAGATCACAGAAAAACAGATCAACTCTTTGTGGCTTTTGCTGATAGCAGGAAAGGACTTGCAGTTACCAAAAGAACTCTTTCTAAATGGTTAACGGATTGTATAATCTATGTCTACGATTCTTCAAATCAACCCCTTTTACACAAACCCAAAGGACATTCCACAAGGTCAGTGTCTACGTCTTTGGCTCATGCAGCTCGCCTACCACTGGACGCTATTTGTGCGGCTGCTACTTGGTCTAAGCCACATACATTTATTTCTCATTATAAAGTAGACAAGGTTTCTAGGGACAGGGCAACCTTTGGTTCCACTGTGCTCAAGAACGTCCTCCCGTGAGTTCCTTAGGATCAAGGAGCTAGGGACGCTACCCATGCGTAAGAACAAACGGCGAGATTGAACACTATCACATATAGAAGTTATGTCCTTACCATAACGTTCCATGTGGAGTGTTCATCTCGCCTTTGTTCTTACAGTCCCACCCTCCCACCCGTAGGAAGAACGTTCTTTGATGCCTGGCCAGGAGCATTCTGCTACTGTTACTATATTGTGTACATAGTTGGCATATATATATATTTATATATGTGTCTGTTTAGATATATATATAGCTTTCTGTAATTCTTTATATACATATGCGTATAAGCATGAATGTGCTATTCTGTAGATTGGTTTGCTTGCAAACTAGATCTGAGGTAAAGGCAGAGGGGGATTGTGGGTATTAGAGTGTCTCGAGCTTCTTCTCGATGCAGAGCTTGCAAGAGGCCGGCACGGAGCCGAGGATCGGCTCCGAACCCATGTGTAAGAACAAAGGCGAGATGAACACTCCACATGGAACGTTATGGTAAGGACATAACTTCTATTTTGCAGTGTAGCTTTGATGTCCTAGAAGCTTCTTGCAGGGCTGCAGTCACTGGTTCTGTACTGAGAAGGCATGCTTGGCTGAAGGAGCAAACCTTGCCAGATCATGTCAAATCCAAATTACTAGACACCCCTTTAAATAAGGACCATTTGTCACCAAAGCAGAAGAGGTTCTTAAAAAGATGGAAGAAAAAGCTAAATCTATGCAAACTGTTAAAGAATTCTTACAAGTGCAACCACCTAGATTCAGTAGGCATTGGCCTTCTAAGAACTGGTCCTTTCCAGCCCCTCCCAGACAAGACCCAGGGGAAACAGGCCACCCAGACTATAGTCTCAGGGTATGCAGAGATCTAAACAATGGAGTGCCCCCACCCCAAAAACGGAGTGGTAAGCCGCCCCTATGGAAAAAGTTCACAATGACTTTACAATTCTCCTTCCAGCCCTGCCCAACTGCTTGTGCCCCTAGGAGGAAAACTTGCCCTTCATGAAAACAACTGGATGTCTATTACTCAGGAACGATGGGGCCTCAACATTGTATCCCAGGGGTACAAATTTTACTTCCATTCACTGCCAACCCCAAGCAGGTTTCCAGACCTTCCTCCAAACCAGTGGGCAGAGGCTCAAAAGCAAGCACTTTCCCTACTCAATATCAGAGCCATTCAGCGTGTTCCAGTAGAACAAAGGGGTCAGGGTTTCTACTCCAGACTTTTCCTGATGCCCAGAAAAGAGGGCTTTTGGCACCCAATCCTGGATCTTTCAATTCTCAACACCTTTCTGGTGGTCCCAAAATTCAAGATGCTTACCCTGCAACAGCTTCTCCCTATGCTATCCAAGGATGCCTGGTTAGTCACTCTACACTTAAAAGAAGCCTATCTGCACATCCCCATAAAGGAGTCATGCAGGAAATTTCTACGTTTTAGGGTAGGCTCTATGCACTATCAGTTCTCTGCACTTCCCTTTGGCTTATCTACTGCGCCCAGAGTATTCACAAAGTGCCTGACTCCAGCCATTGCATACTGCAGGCAGAGAAATATCCAAATTTTCCCATACTTGGACGACTGCCTGATTCAGGCGAACAGTCAGGAATTGCTACTTCAGCGCCTGGCATTTGTAAAAAAAAACCTTCTCACTCCATTGGGGTACACCATCAACGAAAAGAAATCACAACTGGTACCCAGTCAAAAGATTGTATTCCTGGTAGCAAGCTTGGTCACAACTTCCCAGATGGCATTTCTCACTTCAGAAAAACAGATCTATCTGACAAACTACTTCAGACAAATGGCCACCAGAACCCAGCTATCTGGAAGAGAAATACTGCAAGACCTAGGGTTCATAGCTCATGTATTCTGCTATTTCCATATGCAAGACTGCATATGAGGAAACTTCAATGGTACTTAAAAAGTCTTTGGTGCCAACATTCTCAGGACCTGGAAACAGTCATTCCTACCATACCTTGTCTAAGAGCAGAGTTTCTGTGGTGGGCAGAAGCATGCAACCACAAGGGACTGCATTTCACTCTGCTCCTCACCGAACAAACCCTGACACCAGATGTATCAGACTATGCATGAGGCACTCACATGGCAGGCAAATGCATTTAAGGCCACTGGAGCCCAAAGCAGATTCTCCTTCACATCAATCAGAAACAGATGCTAGCTGTACAGAATGCTCTGACAGCTTTCAGATACCTAATCCTTCCAGGACAACTGCTGATAAAAACAGACAACACCACAGTTATGTGGTACATAAACAAGCAGGGGGGGACCCATTCTTACCCACTCTGCAGGTTAGCCATGGCCCTGTGGAACACAGCCTTGAGCAACCAAGTGCATCTACAAGCTCAATTCCTGCCAAGCAAACAAAATTTACTGGCACACCACTTAAGCAGAAATCTCCTAGACCCACATGAGTGGAAATTGGAGCCCAACACCTTCAACCTTCTGATCCAGAGGTGGGGGACACTGGAGGTGGATCTCTTTGCCTCCCCTGAGAACCACCAGTTAAGCAAATACTGCACCAGGAACCCTCACAGCAGGGCCTGGAAGGTGGATGCCCTATTCTTTCAATGGGAAAACCTCTCAGTCTATGCCTTTCCCTCTCTGCCCCTCCTCTCAAGAGTACTACTCAAGATAAAACAGGACAGACCAAGGCCAATTCATATTGCCCCAGACTGGCCTTGCCAGCACTGGTAGACTTTCCTGTGCAGTCTGACTACGGTGCCACCCTGACACTTACACCAGACTCCCTACCCTGCTGTCTCAGAAGGAGGGACAGATTTTGCATTCACAATTGCAAACCCTAAACCTTGCAGCCTGGCTTATCCCTTGAATACCCCACCAGCAACCCTCAGCAAACAAGTGCTAGACGTCATTATGGAAGCTAGAAGGCCTAGTACTAGGAAATCCTATGCTGAAAAGTGGAAAAGATATTGTTCTTGGAATCAATCTAAAGGAAATGACACAACAGTGCCCTCCTTACCTCTAATCCTGGATTACCTAGCAGAGCTACTCCACAGAGGTCTATCCTTCTCCTCCATTAAGATTCATGCCCCTGCCATCTCAGCGCATTATAATACTGAGCCACCTCTATTTTCTCATCCTCTCATCAAACAGTTCCTGAGAGGGGTAACAACTTAAGGCCCCCTAGGGGAACACCCACCCCTGCCTGGGACCTTAACTTTGTACTGGAAAAGCTCATGCTTCTCCCTTTTGAACCTGCTGCCTCAGCAGAGTTAAAATTCCTCTCTTGGAAACAGCATTGCTTTTAGCCATAACTTCAGCTAGAAGAGTGTCTGAGTTACAGGCACCCATGGCTGTGGAACCTTTCATTATTTTCCATGCTGACAGGGTTTCCCTCAGGACTAACCCGTCCTTCATGCCTAAGGTGGTGTCCAGTGTGGCTCTAAACCAATCCATCCATATACCAAACTTCTTCCCTAACCCTCAGAACAAAGGGAAAAGGATCCTGCACTCCTTGGACGTGCACAGACAGCTCAGGTTCTACCTTGATAGGACTAAGCCCTTCAGAAAGTCTGACCAACTGCTAGTCAGCATTGCTACAGAGGCAGAGGGTAAGGCCATTTCAAAACAAACCATTTCCAAATGGATTGCACACTGCATCCATTTCTGCTACAAGCACCATGGAAAACCTACCCCACAGGGGGTCAGAACACATTCCAGTAGGGCTACTTCTACCTCTACAGCATTTCTCAGGGGAGTCCCTACCAGGGACATTCTGGAAGCTGCAACTTGGAGTTCTGTACACACCTTCACCGAGCATTACCACTTACCTATCTTTTCCAAATCCAGGGCTGGATTTTTTACAGCAGTCTTGCAAGGCCTACTAGCCAGCCCTAACACTTCTTGACTGCCTCCACCCAACCTCAGTTTTGGGAATCAACATAAGTGTGATGACTGCAACAGTGAAGCACAAACAACATAGTTGTGTACACTTACCGTAAATGTAGATGTTCAAGCGTATTCACTGTTGCAGTCCTGGTTTCCCACCCTCCAGCCCCCTGACTTTGTCTGCCTTTCTACCTCTCCTCTCTATGGAAATCCCTAATGGCATTTGGTATTTACGTTTTACTGGTGGTGTTCCCCACCATATACTAGCTCCCTATTTGGGGGCTCCTGACATTTGGGCCAAGAAAAACTGATGTAATGGCGTTGGCTGCCTGTTTTATACCCCTGACGACCTTATTTATTTATTTATTTTACATTTGTTGACCGGGCTAGTCCCACTGGATACATGTTCATTTTCAGTAGAGGCCCGAGGAGATAAGCTCCAGTTACACTATTAATTCAAAAGAGATATAATAAAAATTAAATACATTGTCAGTAGAGATTAAACATCACAATCTTCAGTACAAGGTTTACAAAAAACAATGCTGTATTACAAGAAACATATTTACATAGGAGAGGTTTGACAATTACATAGCAGACTAGGAAAAAGAACAGATTCAAACTAATAATTAAGGTTGTTTATAAAAGTAAATGCTCAGAGTAACAAAAACAACATGAAGTTAGTATATATACAAAGTGGAAACATATGTGGTCTCAGCAAGTTGATTATTACAGAAATATGTATTCTGTGGTAGTTACCTGAAAGACTAGATATCAAAGTAAGGAGGCTTACTATTCAAAATGTAAGGGTATAAGGAGGAAGGAAAAGCAGTAAGGATAAACGGGGGGGGGGGGTAGTCTGGATTAGTACATGGGCATATACATTGAGATTTAAGAAGTATTTTTAGTTGCTTTTTGAAGAGTGGTAATGATGTAAGAGATGTTAGTTTGCTGGGAAGCCTATTCCAGGTTTTCCCCACAGAATTAGAGAAAAGAGAATCACCTGCTTTGTTGTAAGATTTTTGAATGGATACTAGTAATTTATCTGCTGAGCAAAGGGTAGTAAGATTTTTGTAAGGGGTGATGAGGCTACATAGAATAGGAGTATTACCTGGATGATACAAAGTCTTATAGGTGATAATAAGTTGTTGAGATTGTAGCTGGTTTTGCAGTTCTAGCCATCCTAGCTGTTTAAGATTTTGGCAATGGTGAGTTCGAAATGGAGAGCCAGTGGCAAATCTGGCAATGTTGTTATAGGAGGTTGCTAATTTGTTAAGGTTGCTTTTGGAAAGATTAGTAAAGTTGGGGAAGGCATAGGGGAGTGTAGAGATCAGATGGGTATGGGCAATGGTAGTTCTAGCTTCTGGGGTAAGGAAAGGTTTTATCCTGTAAAGGGTACTGAGTTTTCTGTTTACAGTTTTAATAGTTGAGTTAATATGGGAGTCAAAGTTCAGGTTGTGGTCAATTATTACACCTAAGAGTTTGGTGGTTGGGTCAGGTGCTATAACCGTACCATTGTTAGATGTAACTGTGAGGTCTATTGGGGAGGATTTTAGTGTTGGAGTAAATAACAACAATTTTGTTTTTTTGGCGTTTAGAAGGAGACACTGCTGAAGGAATCAGTTTTCTACTTGGTTAAATACAGTTTGAGTTATGGATTGGAGTTCAGATGAAGATGAGGCAGCACAAATTAGTGTGGAGCCATCTGCATACTGTATGCAGGTAGCTTGAGGAAAATTTATATTTAGATCCTTAATAAAAATGGAAAAAAGGAGCTGTCCCAAGATAGAGCCTTGAGGGACACCAAAGGTAATAGGGAGAGGTGTGGATAGGTGATTGTCCCAAAGGACAGCTTGATGTCTATTTTTTAAGTAGGACTTGAACCATTTTAGTGCCTGTGTGTCAAGACAGAGTAATTTGAGTATGTTTAGAAGTGTCTGATGGTTAACCATATCGAAGGCTTTATAGAGGTCAATAAAGAGTGCAGAGGAAAGCATGTTGTTATTACGATGTTTGTTAATGCAGTCAGAGAAGGATAAGAGAGCAGTGGGGGTACTATGGCAGGACCTAAAACCGTGCTGGCAGTCAACTAGTAGGTCATTTTGGCGAAGGTGATCAAGTAGTTGCTGGTGGATGCATTTTTCCATAATTTTAGTTAAAGGAGAGAGTAAGGCTACAGGGCGAAAGTTAGAGAGTTCTGTTGAGTTACCACCTTTGTGAAGTGGAATAATGTGAGAGATTTTCCAGAGAGATGGAATGGAACCTTCAGTAATGGTTCTATTAATTACGATGGAAATGGGATAGGCAAGTACTTTTGCTGCAGTTTGCAGGTATTCAGCTGGTAGGAGATCAGATGAGGGGGTACATGGTTTAAGTTTGTGGAGTAAGGTATGGATAAGGGATGTAGGAACTGGTTTTAAATGAAAAGTGGGGTATTCTAGGTAATAAGGATGGGAGAGTTGAGCTAACAGTAAATAAGGAATTTGCTAGAGATAGAACAGTTTCAGTAAAAAAGGTGTTGAAAGCATCAGCAATCTGGCTGGGACTGTTAAGGGAGAGACCTGATGGAGTTGGTGTCTTGGAATGGCCTGGGTATAGAAGTCTATTTATACCTAACCAAAAAGTTTGTGTTTTTTGTTGATAATTTTCCTGGAGTTTAAAGTAGAATTTTTTTTATGAAGAATTGTTGATCTTTTAGTGGCATTTCTCAGCTCTTTAAATTTTTGATGATCTGTTGGGTTTTTAGAGTTTCTCCATTTAGACCAGATTTTATTTCTCAATAATATTTTCTGTCTAGTGTCTTTAGTGAGCAATGGAGCAGCTTTACTTCTAGTTCTTATAGAGTGAGTAGGGGCATGGTATTCCAGGATTTGTAAAAAAATTAGTGTTAAAATAGGTTACTGCTTGCTCAAGAGGGAGTAGTTTTAAGGGTGACCAGTCACAGGCTTGAAGCTCAGCTTGGAAGCTTGCTGGATTGAATTTTTTTTTGTTCCGCATAGTTTTAAAGAGAGTCTGGTTGGGAATAAAGGTTCTTTGTCTGATTATGTAAGTAAGGGAGTAGTCACTAATATCATCAGGAAAGGTACCTGCTTTATAAGAGAGGGTATGGCTATTTACTAAGATCCAGTCTAAG
The DNA here is from genome assembly GCF_019279795.1 of Protopterus annectens. NCBI lineage: Eukaryota > Metazoa > Chordata > Ceratodontiformes > Protopteridae > Protopterus > Protopterus annectens. Next base: position 776,214,352 of record NC_056743.1, on the reverse strand, counting down.
ATACTTTCTTTGCTACTGGGTTTTTGGATTCTGGTTGGACTGGTAATTATTTGGGAGAAGCCATAAAGATTGATATGGGTTGTAGGTTTGGATGAGGTACAGCAATTCCAATCTATATTAAGATCTCCAAGTAGAATTGTTTCTTTTGGGAAGGATGTAGAAAGCCAGCAAAGGATATTTTCTAGGATGTTAATGTTATTGCCTGGAGGTAGGTAGGAGCATATAATGTACAAAGATTTACTAGCACTGATCTGTAGTTTAGAGATGAGGATTTCAGCATTACTATCAAAAGGTAGTTTTACATCTGAAGAAGTGACATGTAATTTAGATTTGTATAGAATTGCTACCCCTCCACCCTTTTTGGCTGTACGGTCTAATCTTAAGATATCATAGTCAGGTGGGATAATTTCATTGTCCTTTGTTACTGGTTTGAGCCAAGTCTCTGTTAAACATAGGGTATCGAATGAATGTCTAGCAGGGCATGTAGTTGGCTAATTTTATTGTTTAAGCTCTGTATATATTGAGATGTGCTATGAGCAGAGAATTATGGGTGCTAGTGGGGGTGAATGGGGTGTTGGCTTGAGGTAGGTAGGGGTTTATTGGGGTATTATTGATTGGTCCAGGGTTAGGGTGAATGTCACCGTGGAGTAGAGGATGTTGTTTCAGAATATGTATAAACCTCAGGAGTTTACAGAAAATATTTTGTGACTTCCTAGCTTGTAGGCAAGTAATATGGGCAACCCTGTGAAACTTTGGTAAAAGGTAGGTGGTGGTGGATGTTATGTTAGAATGGCTTTGGAAGTGTAGTTGACTTAGTAGTAATGTCTGCTTTAAGGGATGGTAGGACTCACTATAGTGTTGGTTTTCATATAAGGTAAGAATATAGGGTACAGATAGAATAGGTAGTAGGAGAAGTAAAAGAGATAGGTAAATAAGTTTTGGTTTGAGAATTAAAGGCATACTAGCAGTGAAGAATAGAATAAAGTTTAAAAAAAAATGTAGGGGCTAATAATGAGTTTGGAATGAGATAGTATTTCAGGGGTAGTAGAAAGGTAAGCAGTATGAAACGTGGGTGTGTAGGATTTAATTATGTAAAGGGAGTACTGAAGTGCTAATGGTCAATAAGGGAAGCGGTGTGGTTTGATAAGTATAAATGTATGAGCACTGGGGGTGGGTTGAATTTGGGGGTAGGGTAGGGGAGCGGAGTGAGCCTGCAGGGCGAACAGAGTGGGTAGAACAGGAGAAGGAAAATTCTGCAGAGACAATCTGTGTATAGCAGATTTCCTGAGACACTCTTGGTATTTACAGGTGAGTAGGGTGTGAAAATGCAACTATTTGGTAGTTGAGGGATAGTGAAAAAATTATAGAAGTATAGCTGGATGGAGGGGGAAAAAATCCCTGAAGAATAGTGTAATACAGCAGGAAGATTGGAAAGTAGTCAGAGATAAAGTTTGGGAAAAGTGGAGTAAAGGATGCAGCACAAGCCTGAGGTCAGAGTGCCACCTAGTGGACAAAGAGTAGGGTACAGCAATAGGTAGCTATGGTAGAGATAACAGATAGAGATGGCTTAGATAGTAGTCAGTGAAGAGAAGGTCAGTATTTAAGGGGTAGGGAGGGGTATGGCTGCTGGATTCCTGGCTCGGTCACTAAAATATATACAACTCTAGATAATTACAAAAAAGTTCAGCTTATCATTTAGGTCTAGGAAAGAACATACTTTCTTATTCACTTTGGAACCTGGAAAATTGTGCAGGTCTCTTTGGGATGACGCTGGAGTGGCTGAAAAATTAATGGAAGGGATCCTTAAAGACCAGGCAGATAGGTTCCCAATTCTTAGTGCAGAAGGGAAGGTAGATAAGCTAGGAAGGTTAGGGAGAGAAAAAATAAATAAGTACAATTAAGTGATTAGGCAGCAATAATGTCAAGTTTGTAGACACAGATTATTACAGTGATAAAGAGCACCTTGAATGCATACACCTTGTGAGACTGCTAACATATAACATTCTGAGCTAACATTTGAAATACAGCTCTGTTCCAATAATACATATAGTTATATTTAGAGAGCTGTGGTGACAACTAATAGCATGCAGTTCTATGCAGAGACATGAAAACAATAAGAATCTTAATTCCCACTGCTATGAGCATTAATGAGAGAAAAACAAAGATGTGTCAGAATTATGGAACAGTGAGGTAAATAGACAAGTAGTGAAATACAACAAGCTCAAAAGTACACAAACCCTAAGAGGCCATACTGAAAGTAATTAACATGATTTGGGCAGATACTCAATAAGACAAGGTGCAAGTAACAGCCACTAGAATTTTTCTCCTACTAAGAGCTTTGCAGTCTGCTCTAAGCCCAAACCGTTTGCTCACTTTACAAATGGGACTAGTAGTATTCCATTTGGCCCAATATTTGACTTAATCTATCCCTACAGAAACCCTGAATGGTCAAGGTTCAATTAATAGGCTTCTTTACATTTCAGCTACATTTGGTTCAATTAGTAGTCTTTTTAGTTTCAGTTAGTAGGCTTATTACTTTTCAGAAGGGTGGGTATTACCTATTTCCCTTTTTAGGAAGGTACCAGCAGAGCACCGGACACAACAATTTCCCAGTTTCAAAGATATGAAAACAAAGATAGGATACACACAGAAATAAGCGTGCAAGCACCAAGACGACCTCTTAATTAGGCGCTCCTGATTAACATTAGACAAAAATAAATAAATAAAAAAATGCCATGGAAGAAGCGACAGCATCCAATGCAGAAATACTAAGACTCTGGTATTCTTACCAACTGAGGCAGATAACCCAAGTATGATGACTGCAACAGTGAATACACTTGAACATCTACATTTATGGTAAGTGTACACAACTGTACTTTTTGGAAGAGTAGTGAGGTTTAAGGGAATGCAAGAATTAATCAATTTATATAACGATGAATTAATGATAAATATACAAAAGAATATATGTGATATATAATGTTTGCAAATGGGAATATGTTAATATGGTTTGTTTTCTTTTATATAAATGCATGTTTGCCTATGTTTTAAGTGATAATTCAATAAATACGTTAAAAAAATATTCGACAACAGTTACTGCAAAGGTAACAGTGATGCTAAATCTGACAACATAGCAAGGATATGTATAGGTGCCACTGGAATCTTGCACAAAAACAGCTGCACACTAGCCATTGCAGATCACAGAGTGTACAGATTTTGAGTCTTTTAAGCCACCTCAAATACAGATCCAACTCCCTTCAAACAAAGATGCAGCTGCTTTCCTTACCACGCCAGGCACCTAAAAAGCCCTCTTTCTCTACTGATTCTTAAAAAAAAAATACCTGAAAAGGCCCAGAAAAAAACTGAAAGAAGATAAAATATTCATATCCCCCAAGTCTTACTTTTAAGGGTGATGAAAAAAGGAGTCAGGGCTCCAGGGTTAACCCAATGAATCTTCAGTTTGGAGATGATCTGCACATTTTTTTTAAGAAGAAGGATGAGTCCCCTCACCCCAGGGAAGGCTGCCAAATACTTGTCATTTCTCTTATAATCCTGGATATTTTTCTCTCTCTGTGGACATTTTAAAATATGAGACTGATGTAACATGGGACAATGCAGATGTTATTGTCCAACTACTGTGCAAAGCACATAGAATTTCTAACCACCCTGAGATTGTGCTGTCTGGTCAAAGACTCAAAAATGAGATTCACTTGTCTCTACAGCAGACTTAAGATGCCCCATACACCACGATGTTCAGCTGTCTGTCCCCGTCATGAGAACTTGAGCACTTGGGTGATGGACATATTTAGTAAGTGAATGTTCGGTCCTCCCATTTAATCGAGGGTACTAAAGTGACAAACATGGTGTAGTCTTACAGACAACTATGTGATAAAATGTTCCTATCTTAGGGTAGCTGCCAGATGGGCCTCTGGGAGAAAGAACCTTGGGCCGAGGCCCCAGCCAGTAGTAACTTGACAAAGTACATGGTGGTCTGTATAATTTAAAATGTATCTAATGGTTCAGCTCAAGTTGCAAAAATTGGCATGAACATATTCCAGCAATTTTGCTTCAGACTGGTGTACTCCATACCTCTCAAATGTCTGGAATTTCACAGAGTGTTCCTCCAGATTTATACTTCACATTATGGTCTTTTTCATGAAATATATGGCTTTCTGACAAATTGTTGAGGACTGGGGTCCCTAAGTAATGACAGACATTTGACTTTCATGCTTCATAATTCTTCTGAAAATGTATGCTAATGCAAAACATGTTATTTTCTCAAAATTCTAAGTTTATAAGATCAGTATATAAAATGTGGTCCTGATTTTGGCTTTTGTCCTCTCTGTTATTTATGGCTTTGTCCAAAATTCTTGAGCCAAGAGGTATGTGTACTCTGTGGAAAATTCCAAGATGATGTTCCAGGATTCCACATTTATAGGGTCTCTGCTGTTCAGTGATAATACAAATGGCACCATAAGAATATGGAGGACCAGGGTGAAACCCTCATTGCTTTAAAGTACAATTGCAGCCTCCCCAGTGTTCATTAAAGAACAAGGAGTATGCAACATCAGATGTGGTTCCATTGTGTTCCATAGAAGATTAACAGAGGAAAGCAAGCAGGAGAGAAGTTCAGATAGATAAATTCCAGCAGGATTTCTAAAAGAGGTATCATGATAACCACTATTCATCAGGATGCTGCTGACATCCCCATGGCAATGAGTCGCTCTCATGAAGGTCTCCCAGTTGTACCATTCTGGCAGCACTTGTGGGATGCATATCCCTCTACCTGTTACATTGGTCCAAGATCATCAAAAACAGATGAGTTCTGAAGCTGCAAAATCCTATTCCCGAGACACCCTCTCTCCCCCCAAAAGTCTTTTCCTGACACCCAACTCCATAAATACTAGAAAAGTCAAAGGTTCTCAGCCCCTCACATTAAAAAGAGTTGCCCAAGAGATCCCACCAAACAAAAAAGGCAGGCTTTTATTGCAGATTTTCACACTTGTTGCAAAGAAAATGAAAGACCTTATGTTCATATAGGATCTAGTACGCTAAACCATTGCACTCCAAAAGATAAAAATCAGAATGATCTTAGTGTAAAATATTATGCCTTGTCAGAAGCAAAAGGATTTAAGGTGTTCTTTAGGCATGTGGGATGCCTACCTTCACGTAAATATCCAGAAGGATTTATAGAAGTTCCAGTGTTCCAAGGATGGATTCAGTCACTTTTAGTTCAGAAGCCTCCCATTTGGTCTCACTATGGCCACCAGGATGTTCACCAAATGCATGGTGTGATGATGTGAGGAAATGCCAGCATAGCTAGCTGGGGTTTTGTAAAGAATTATGTCATTTGTACATTAAACTGATTTGAACAGATGCTTGCATTGAAAAATGTATTTGCAAAGTTACTTGTGTTAAAAATGTACCAACGGTTCATCCTGCTCTACAGAAAAGAAATACACCTATATGTCAGACTGTATTGTAACTGTTGAAATGAATATATTGTAACAGAGGATACTGGAATAGAAGAGATTGATCTCAGTCCAACTAACTTTGAAAAATAGTCTGAAATTAAATTACCTAGTTTCATAGGTTCATAGGTAGGTACTAGGCTATTGGCCCTAGGGGCCTATACAAGCCCAGCCAAAAAGGTACCCTGGCTTTTGCCACCCAAAAAAATTATTTTCCTGTGCCACTGTTGAGCAGAGCCACAGAAGTGATGCCCGAGGTGACTTTCCTATTTCCCATCCAATCATCAAGATTTTTCTTGAAGACTGCCAATGAGGAGCTTTGTTTGATATAGATAGGTAGTTTATTCCAGAGTATGGAAAGTATCTGGGACAGGAATCTATCCCTCCGGCATCTTCTGTTTATTGTGGTGACAAGATTTAGGTCCCTAGAGTGTGTAGCTCAGAGGGATTGGGATTTCTTTAAGTGGAGCATGTCCAACAGCTCTGGGTTTGATATTGCTTTGTATGTTAGATAGAGATCACCTCTGAGTAGGCGATATGTGACAGAGTAAAGCTGGAGTTTTTTGAGAAGGTCTGCATAGGACTTCTGTTTGAGGCTGGAATCCTCTTTGTGAGGTATTTCTGTGGCCTTTCCAGTTGTTGTAGATGTCTTATGAGGTACATACCAAAAGGGGCGTTGTACTCTATAATGGGTCTAATGAGTGATGAGTAGAGGGGAACAATGACCTCTTTTTTTCTGGATGAGAAATCTTTTGTGATAAGGTGTGCCACTTAGAAGGATTTCCTGACTACTGTGGCAATGTGATTATCAAAGGAGAGACTACTGTCCACCTGTGTCCCAAGGTCTCTTATCACACTTTCAGTGTTAAGTATACTACCGCCTATGTTGTAGTTCATGGGTACAGAGTTTTTACCAAAGGGGATGACAGTGCACTTTTTGGCATTGAGCTTGAGGCCATGGCTTTGACACCAGGCGTCTGTCTCAGTGAGGCCCTTTTGTAGGATGTCCACATCATGTTAGGAGTTTTGATTATGGCTCCTAGTTTGCAGTCATCTGTGAACTTTTTTAGCCAAAGACCTTCTGTGTTAGCCTGTACTTCAGAGAAGTAGATACCAAACAGGAGAGGACCCAGGACTGAACCCTGTGGTACTCCACTTGTCACTGGTCTGAAGTCAGATTTGGAGTCTGCTACTTTCACAGTGTGGGTTCTGTCAGTGAGCCAGTTGGCCACCCATCTTGTGACATAGGGATTTATACCTAGTTTAGTGAGTTTATCTATAATTCCAGAGTGAGGGATGGTGTCAAAAGCCTTGGCAAGATCTAGATAGGCTGTGTGAACCACCTTACCCTCATCTACTGCTTTGGTGACTGCTTCAAAGAAGTCTCTCAGGTTTAGGAGACATGATCTGCCTTTTACAAACCCGAACTGGGTGGAGTTCAGAGTTTGGAGATTACCAATGTCTTTGTTTATAAATTCCATGGTGATACGTTCCATGGCCTTGCAGACCAGGCTTGTCAAACTAATGAGGCGGTAGTTCCCGGGGTTAGTCGTGGCTCCCCCCTTGTAGAGTGGGATAACCATCACTGTGCACCATTCAGCAGGCACAAAGCCTAAGGTGAGGCTATGATTGAACATGGTACTTAGGTGGGGTACCAGTTCATTCTGTAGTTCATGTAGAACGCAGCCTGGGATGTTGCATGGTCCATGGATGCTGTGTTCTTGGCTTTGGAGAGCATGGTTTTTACCTGTGCAGCCGTGATTACAGGAACTTTGCATTCTTCCGGTGTAGAGATGGGCTCTATAGGGGGTGAAAGGGAGGTAAAGTTAGCACTCAATCTATCTGCCAGGATGTTGGCAATATTAGTTGGGTCTGTATATTTAGTGCTATTGTGCTGTAATTCAGAGCAGATCTGTGTTTTGCCATTGAGATTCTTGACATAGCTATAGAATGCTTTGTGCTTGTCTTTAGAATCAGTGGCAATTTTGTTTTTGTAACTAGCTTTGGAGGATTTTATCAGTGATTGCATCTTCTTGCTGAGGCTGACCAGGGAGCTCCTCCACTCATGGGATTTTAATCTCTTTTGCAACAGTTTCATAGGTAGGTACTAGGCTATCGGCCCTAGGGCCCATACAAGCCTAGCCAAAAAATGTACCCTGACTTTCGCCACCCAAGAAAATTATTTTCCTGTGCCCCTGTTGAGCAGAGCCACAGAAGTGATCCCCGGGGTGAATTTCCCATTTCCCATCCAATCATCAAGATTTTTCTTGAAGAGTGCTAATGAGGAGCTCTGTTTGACAGAGTATGTGAAGTTTCTGGGACAGGAATCTATCCCTCCAGCATGTTCTGTTTATTGTGCTGACAAGGTTTAGGTCCCTAGAGCATGTAGCTCAGAGGGATTGGGATTTCTTTAAGTGGAGCATGTCCAACAGCTCTGGGTTTGACATAGCTTTGTATGTTAGGCAGAGATTGCCCCTGAGTAGGCGATATGCGATGGAGTAAAGCTGTAGTTTTTTGAGACGGTCTGCATAGGGCATGTGTTTGAAGCCAGTAATCCTCTTTGTGAGGTATTTCTGTGGTCTTTCCAGTTGTAGATGTCTTGTGAGGTACATACCAAAAGGGGCGTTGTACTCTATAATGGGTCTAATGAGTGATGAGTAGAGGGGAACAATGACCTCTTTTTTTTTCTGGATGAGAATCGTTTTGTGATGAGATGAGCCATGTAGAAGGATTTCCTGACCACTGTGGTGATGTGATTATCAAAGGAGAGACTACTATCCACCTGTCTCCCAAGGTCTCTTATCACATTTTTGGCATTAAGTAGACTACCAGCTATGTGGTAGTTCATGGGTACAGAGTTTTTACCAAAGGGAATGACAATACACTTTTTGGCATTGAGCTTCAGGTCATGGCTTTACCACCAGGTATCTGTCTCAGTGAGCCCCTTTTGTAGTTTGTCCACATTGTTAGGAGTTTCAATTATGGCTTCTAGTTTGCAGTCATCTGCAAACTTTGTTAGCCAAAGACCTTCTGTGTTGGCCTGCACTTCAGAGAAGTAGATACCAAACAGGAGAGGACCCAGGACTGAACCCTGTGGTACTCCACTTGTCACTGGTCTGAAGTCGGATTTGGAATCTGCTACTTTCACAGTGTGGGTTCTGTCCGTGAGCCAGTTGGCAACCCATCTTGTGACATAGGGATTTATACCTAGTTTAGTGAGCTTATCTATAATTCCAGAGTGGGGGATGGCGTTGAAAGCCTTGGCGAGATCTAGATAAGCTGTGTGAACCATTTTACCCTCATCTGTGGCTTTGGTGACTGCTTCAAAGAAGTCAATCAGGTTTTGGAGACATGATCTGCCTTTCACAAATCCAAACTGGGTAGGGTCCAGAGTTTGGAGATTACCAATGTCTTTGTTTATGAGTTCCACGATGATACATTCCATGGCCTTGCAGACCAGGCTCGTCAGGTTAATGGGGTGGTAGTTCCCGAGGTCCATCATGGCTCCCCCTTTGTGGAGTGGGATAACCGTCGCGGTGTGCCATTCAGTGGGTACACAGCCTGAGGTGAGGCTGTGATTGAACATGGTACTTGGGTAGGGTGCCAGTTCATTCTGTAGTTCATCTAGAAAGCAGCCAGGGATATTGTCAGGTCCCATGGATGCTGTGTTCTTGGCTTTGGAGAGTGTGCTTTGTACTTGTGCAGCCGTGATTATAGGAACTTTGCATTCTTCCAGTATAGAGATGGGCCCTCTAGGGGGTGAGAGGGGGGTAAAGTTAGCACTGAACCTATCTGCTAGGATGTTGGCAATATCAGTTGGTTCTGTATATTTAGTGCCGTTGTGCTGCAACTAAGAGCAGACCTGAGTGTTCCCATTTAGATTCTTGACATAGCTATAGAATGTCTTGTGGTTGTCTTTAGAGTCAGTGTAAATTTTGTTTTCTTAACTAGCTTTGGAGGATTTTATGAGGGATCTCAGCTTCTTACTGAGCTTGACCAGGGAGTTCCTCCAGTCATGGGATTTTACTCTTTTTTTTGCAGCAGTTTCTTTCTTCTGTTATAGAGTTTGTTTATGGCAGAGGACCACCAAATTGGCTTCCTTTTTTTGGAGGATAACATCTTGGTTCTATTAGGGATAGCATGATCCATGCACTCGTGTAAGTGCTTATAAAGTGCATTTGTGTAGCATTTGGCAATCATACCTCTATTGTCCTTCTGCATGGGTGTCATGAAGTTTGCCACTTCTGTCTTAAGAAGTGTGACGTTGGCTTTGGAGAAGTTTTTTACGATGGTTTCCCTAATTGGGGGTGGGATGTGGAAGTCTAGGCTGATTAGCTTGTGGTCGGATCTGACCAATGAGGAATTGACCTCTGGTGTGGAACACCGGTTTCCCATGTTGGTAATGACCAGGTCTAGGATATTGCTGCCCCTTGTGGGGGTGTGAATAAGTTGATCCAAGGTGTTGGAATTTATGAATTCTAGAAAACGTTGAGCAAAACAGTTGATACATGAGTAGATTTCCCAGTTAATAGTGGGGTAGTTGAAATCACCCATTATTAGGGTGTTGGGTTGTACCCTAATACTTTCCAGTGTATAAAGAAATGGGGAGTGTGAATCCTGGGGCATGGTGGGGGGTCTGTAGCAAGCTATAATTTGGATTGCGGTCTTGCCCAGAGTTAGTTGCACTTTGATAATCTCTGATGCATTATGCTGCGCAACTAGCCTGGAGGTGTGGATATCCTTAATGAATATGGACACACCTCCACCTTTAGTGCTTCTTTCTGGGTTAGGTGGCCGAAAGGTGTGGTATGAATTGAAGCCTGGTAATGCAGGGGTGCTCTCTGGAGCTTTGAACCAGGACTCTGTCACTGCACAGATGTCAATGTTCTCCATTTTAAGGAGTGCCTCGAGTGAGTGCATTTTGGGGTTTAGACTTCTAGCATTGAGTAGCATTACCCTCAGATTTTGCTTGCTTGTACCTGTTATGGTGGTGAATTTGTCATTTGAACCTTGCCTAAAAAAGGCACTATAGGGGTGGCAAGAGCCTTAGCCAGTATCTGGAATCCTAAGGACGACAGGTGCAGGCCATCTCTGGCAAAGCATCGTGGACTGTTGATCATGTCGTCCCAGGCAGACAAATACTGGATCCCCTTAGAATGACACCAGAAGCTTAGCCAATTGTTGAAGTTAATAATTTTGTCCTTGCACTGTAGTATCATTCTGGGTGATGGCAGGATGCTACTCAGGGTTAGGGTCATACCTGCCTGGGATACAAGATCGGAGAGCTCCTCCATGTCTCTTTTCATGTAGTCCAGGGAGGTACGCCTCAGGTCATTCACACCAACATGGATAATGACAGTGTCATATTTGTACTTACTGTGGAGTGACCTGAGTGCATGCATTATGGCACCTGACAGGCAGCTGACAGTAACTTTCTCCTTGTTTAGTCTAGTGAGTGGAACATCAGTGTGCCTGACTATAGAGTCACCTATGACTAGAGTGTTGGGTACGTTGTTATGCCTTATGGGCTGTGGTTGAGTGACTATGTGTCATTTGGGTTGTGTTGGGGGGGGTGGAGTTTTCTTGTGTTTATGCTTTGGATGTCCCTGATGCTTGGGCAGGTTTTTATTGAGAGCCTCTGCGAATGTAGGTGCGTGTTTTGTGTTTCTATGTGTGTGTTTTGGTGGTGTAGGTTTTGAGGGACTATGTGATGAGTGTGGTGTGGTGCAAGTGTTTACCTTCTCCTCTTGATTGTCTAGTCCAGTCTTGGGTGAAGAGAGCTTTGCTTCCAGTTTGGCAATATAAGTGCATCTCTCACAGGTTGTAGTGTTGGGTGGTAGGAGGAGAGGGTTGTCTGTGTACATGAGGCAATTGCTGCATTGCCCCAAGATGCCCAAATTCATCATAGACAGGATAAATCACTGGGAGCTGACCCTTAGACATGCCTGGATAAGTGCTTATTTATTAAGTACTAAAAACTGCTTTCCACTAGACAAGTGAGGAAACTTGAGTGCTGTAGTAATTTGCAGCTTATGTAGTGCTTACAATGAGTTCTGAACAAGTGCTGAGTTCAAAGAAAGATTTAAGTGCTGAAACTAGAAAACTGGCTAGTTATAAGAAACAAAAGTAAGCTAGAAGGCTTCCCTCCAACACAGAAGGGCTTGGGGGCTCAGAAGCCTACAAACAGTCTAGACCACTTAAGAGGAAAGGTGGGAAACAAGCTTAAAATTTCTTTTTTTTTTTGTTCTATTTTCCAGATGCTCTCTTTGTACACAATAGGAGTGCCTGAAATCAGAATATGATCTCACTGCACTCAGTTGAGTGAGCAAATGAGATGGGCCCAGAAGGAGTATCCAAACACAAATTTACAAGAGGGACGAGCAGTTCCAAAGCCACTAAGATTAACACCAAAACAGAAACAGGAAGGGTGGCTGGGAAACCTAACTGAAGAACAGAGTCAAAACTTCCAGTTCAGTTAATAATCATGCAACACAGTTAAATCAATTTAAATACTGTATTATTTGAAAAAAAAATGCAGATAAAGGTACTTAAAATCTCTTATACGTCCAGTTGAATACAGCTAGATCTTAGCCGGCCAAAGCTGAGGTTTTTAAGCAGAAAATATTTCAAACTGTACCACTTAAATAGGCAAGGACAGGAAATCAAAAATGTGGCTACCCCCACACCTGCAATTACTAACAAATAATAAAATTCAAGCAACACTAACTGAAGAACAGAGTCAAAACTTCCAGTTCAGTTAATAATCATGCAACACAGTTAAATCAATTTAAATAGTGTATTATTTGAAAAAATGTGCAGATAAAGGTACTTAAATTCTCTTATACGTCTAGTTGAATACAGCTAGATCTTAGCTGGCCAAAGCTGAGGTTTTTAAGTTTCTTCCTTCTGTTGTACAGTTTGTTTATGGCAGCAGACCACCAGATTGGCTTCCTTTTTTTGGAGGATAGCATCTTGGTTCTGTTTGGGATAGCATGATCCATGCACTCATGTAAGTGCTTATAAAGTGCAATTGTGTAGGATTTAGTAATCTTAACTGTATTGTCCATCTGCATGGGTGTCATGAAGTTCACCACTTCTGTCTTGAGAAGCATGAAGTTGGCTTTGGAGAAATTTTTTACCATAGTTTCCTTAATGGGGTGTGGGAGCAGGATGTGGATATCTAGGGTAATTAGCTTATGGTCAGATCGGGCCAATGAGGCGTTGACTTCAAGTGTGGAACACTGGTCACTCATGTTGGTAATGACTAGATCTAGGATATTGTTGCTCCTGGTGGGGGTGTGGATAAGTTGATGCAGGGCATTGGAGTTTATGAATTCCAGAAAGCGTTGAGCGAAGGCGTTGGTACATGAGTAGTTTTCCCGGTTAATGGTGGGGTAGTTGAAATCGCCCATTATTAGGGTGTTTGGTTTGAACCCTAATATTTTCCAGTACATTAAGAAAAGAGGAGTGAGAATCCTGGGGCATGGTGGGGGATCTGTAGCAAGCTACAATTTGGATTGCAGTTTTGCCCAGAGTTAGTTGCACTTGGATAACCTTGGCTGCATTATGCTGAGCAACTAGCCTGGAGGTGTGGATATCCTTAATGAATATGGACACACCTCCACCTTTGGTGTTCCATTCCAGGTTACATGGCCGAAAAGTGTCGTATGAGTTGTAGCTTGGTAGTGCAGGGGTGCTCTGTGGAGCTTTGATCCAGGTCTCAGTCATTGCACAGATATTGATGTTCTCCATTTTAAGGAGTGCCTCGAGTGAGTGCAGTTTGAGATTGACTTCTAGCATTGAGTAGCATCACCCTCAGTTTTTGCTTGCCTGTTCCTGTTATGGTGGATCATATTTAGACCATAAAGGTTGTATTTCACAGTCATGATTGGAGCCAGAGATGAAATGTGTGTGAGAAACCTGGCTTAGTAGCTCTGTAGGAAGAGTAGAAGTGTTAAAATTGTTTTACAGCTTCTAGATGCTGTAATACATCTTAGCAATACTCTGTGTGTGTATATTATAACACATATGTGCAAGATCCTGGCTCAAGTTTCTAGTAAAGGGGGTCGTGTGGAAACTAGAGTCAGGTGAGCAGATGTGTAATCATTCTATAGCCAGCACTGAAATGATATTTGGATGTTCATCGTGTTTCACTGTTGCAGTCATTACACTTGGGTTATCCTGCTGGCAGGCTACCCACAGTCGGCCTGAATTCCAAAGTCTTGGTCAGGCATTGGTTGCTGTCGCCTCTTCCCTGACGTCAGTGCAAACGGACTATAAAAGATGCAGCCAATGCCATTTTCTCCAGTCTTTCTTGCCGCGCGGTGCCCGAAGCAAAAGCTGTTCGCAAGTGCTGGTCGGCCGACTCCTGAGATTTTCAAATTTGAATTTCAGATCCGAAGTCTTCTATAAAGCTAAGTACCCCATTGGGGAAACTTTTTTCTTGCTCCAGACCGATGTCAGAAAAAGTTAACAATTGTATTTCTTGTGGGAAGCAAATACCTCATAAGGATTTTCACTCTTACTGTATTCCTTGCCTAGGTCCTGAGCACGACGTTGCTAGTTGTCAGTTTTGTGCTAGATTTAACCAACGCACTATTAAGCATAGGTATGATTTTGCTTTTCATTAATTTGGCCGAAGGTTTAATTACTTAATGCTGTCGGAACAGCCAACGACCGGAGTTCATAAAAAGCGCAGGGAAAAAGAAAATGACAGGCATCCAAGGTCCAAAATCGACGATGAAGCCTCTTCTAGGCCAGTCGCCGGTTCTCAGTGAGGCGCTTTCACAGCCCCTGACACCCACTACCTCAGAGCCACAGGCCGCCTCCGACTCCCATGTGGAGACAGCTAGGCCTCTGGATACTCAAGGTATTGGGCCTTCGGAAACTAATCCCTCAGATGGGTCCAGAGCCGCTGAGCAGGCATCTGCTTCTGAGGGTGTTTTCAGACCTGCACAGCTTTATATCAAGCCAACTTCAGCATCAGAGACAAAGACTAAAACAGTTTTAAAGACAAGGAAACAAGTACAGCACTCTCCCAGACAAACTTCCATGCCTAAGAAACAGATGCTCAAACTGGCCGAAGACCTAATTACTTTGATCAGGGGTTCCCATTCCCCCTCCTGATAAGAGGCCTAGGCAAGACATTGAATATGATTCCTCTGATCAGGTTTCCATTTCCTCTGACTCCTCTTCAGAACAGGGATACTCTATTCCTCCCTATGAGGATTCTGATGATGAAAAATCTATTCCTTCAGCTTCTTCTCCTGAGGATTACTCATTTGGGGAAACTTTGCATACCACGAGGAAGCATTTCCACTGGGAGAGCTAAGATTATTCAAATTCTAAGAAAAGGCTCAGAGACTTTCTTTTACTTCCTCAGCACAGATCTCTTGCTATTCCTCCTGTTCTAGACATTGTAGATGATGTATTTTCAGAGTCCGGCCTGTCTCCCGACTCTTTACCTCCTACACCTGTTAAGCCAGACAGATACTACAGGGTTCCATATTCTCATAAATTTCTATATAAAAACCCTGCTGCTGACCCAGAAACTATTTCTCAGGGTCCCAAAGGGGTCAAGGCTGCTACTGCAAAAAACCCTGTCCCCTCAGATAGAGATTCTAGGGCACTGGACAGATGGGGTAAAAAGTTTACACTTCTGCTATCTTGGCTGTAAGGGCTTTAAATTGTCAGTTTCATATGCTTAAATATCAGCAATATTTAATGTCTTTGTTAAAACAGAAAATGTTGACAAATTCTGAATGTGCAGAGAACAAGGACTTGCAGGATTTATTGCATGCAGCTGAACAAGTGGGAAAACATACTTTGCAATGTGGTTATGATTCACTGGAGGCCTCTTGCAGGGCCGCTGTAACAGGCTCTGTCATTAGAAGGCATGCTTGGTTAAAGGGACAGACTCTGCCTGATCATGTTAAAGCAAAATTATTGGATGCTCCGTTACAGCATGATACTTTGTTTGGTGTTAAGGCAGAAGAGGTGTTGAAGAAAATGGAGGATAAAGCTAAATCTATGCAGACAGTGAGGGATTTCTTACAGGTGCAGCCACCCAGATTTTGCAGGAAATGGTCTTCTAAGAATTGGTCCTTACCCACGTCAGACAGGCCAAAAAGAGGCAGATACAGATGCCCTGGAGGCAGACAACAGCCTCAGGGCTCATACAGGCCCAAACAGTGGGGTGCTTCTACCTCCAAAAGCGGAGAAGACAAATCACAGCCATATAGGAAACAGTCCCAATGACTTCCCTCTGCCAATGCCAAGCATATATCTTTTGGCAGCACCCTTAGGGGGAAAGCTAGCACTTTTTTCACAAAATTGGCACGATTACCCAGGACAAATGGGTCTTAAATATAGTCTCTCAGGGCTACAGGTTCCACTTTCACACCCTTCCAAAGGCAAAAGGTATGCCAGACCTGCCCACACAATCAATGGGCAGAGGCACAAAACCAAGTTTCATCTCTCATGGACATGAGGGATATTCAGCCAGTGCCACAACGAGAGCAGGGACAAGGATTTTACTCAAGAATTTTCTTAGTACCAAGAAAGGACAAAGCATGGAGACCTATTCTGGACCTGTCTATTCTAAATACTTTTCTGGACGTACCGAAATTCAAAATGTTGACTCTGCAGCAGCTTCTGCCCATGCTGGGCAAAAAGGCTTGGCTTGTAACTTTGGACCTCAAAGAGGCATACCTGCATGTCCCAATCAGACAATCTTGCAGAAGATACCTCAGATTCATAGCTGGCTCAATGCACTACCTATTCTCTGCACTGCCCTTTGGCTTATCTACTGCACCCAGGGTCTTCACAAAATGCCTGGCACCATTAATTGCATTTTGCAGACAAAGAGGAATTCAAATATATCCCTACTTGGACAACTGCCTTATTCAAGCAGAGGCCAAAGACATTCTACTAAAGCATCTGGCATTTGTAAAAAGATTACTAATTTGCCTAGGGTACACAGTAAACGAAAAGAAATCAAAACTAGTACCCTCCCAAGAGATAATATTCCTGGGTGCAAGCTTAAATACAACTGCCCAGATGGCTTATCTCACGCCAGACAAACAAAGGCAAGTGACTTCTTACTTCGAAAGCATGACAACAAAGACCCAGTTGTCTGCAAGAAAAATTCTGCAGGCTCTGGGCTACATGGCCTCCTGCATTCTGCTAATTCCATATGCAAGACTGCATGTGAGGAAACTACAGTGGTACCTAAAAAGTGTTTGGACTCAACATTGCCACAGCCTGGAATCATTAATTTCACTCATTCCCTGCCTGCAACAGGAGTTTCGATGGTGGGCACAGGCCTGTCACCACAACAAGGGACAGCCATTCACTTTACCCACAGCCAGGCAAACACTAACAACAGATGCATCGGATTATGCCTGGGGGGCCCACATGGCAGGAAAATGTATTCAGGGCACATGGCCCCCAAGCCAAAGGCATCTGCACATCAATCAAAAAGAGATGCTAGCTGTACAAAATGCCCTGACAGCCTTCAAGGACCTACTTCATCCAGGACAGCTACTGATAAAGACGGACAACACCACAGTCATGTGGTACTTAAACAAGCAGGGGGCACACATTCCTACCCCCTATGCAGACAAGCCATGATTTTGTGGAACACAGCATTGACTTACCAAGTACACCTGCAAGCACAATTCCTGCCAGGAAAAACAAATGCTCTGGCAGACGAACTAAGCAGAAGCCTCATGGACCCTCACGAGTGGAAACTAGATCCACAAATCTTCAGCATGATAACAAGGAAATGGGGACACCCAGACATAGATCGTGTTGCCTCCCCTCACAACTGCCAGCTTCAGAGATTCTGCACAAGGACTTATCACAAGCAAGCATGGAAAGTGGATGCTGTGTCATTCAGCTAGAACAACCTTAAAGTATATGCCTTTCTTCCACTGCCTCTCCTCCCCAAGGTACTCCTAAAGGTCAGACAAGAGAAGCCACAAATGATACTGATTGCCCTGGATTGGCCACACCAACACTGGTACCCAATCCTAAGGAGCTTGTCCCAAGGCCCAGCCTGGACATTGCCTCAAATTCCTCATTTACTGACCCAACAAAACAATCAGATCCTGCACAGCCAACTCAGAACTCTAAATCTAGCTGCATGGCGGATACTGCAACCATTCAGACTACACCTCTCTCTAAAGTGGTTACGGATGTTATTTTTGGAGGCCAGGAGGCCCAGCACCAGAAAATCTTATGCAGAAGAATGGAAGAGATTCTGTGCTTGAAACCAGGCACAAGGAATTGACACGCTTGTTCCAAATATTCCTCAGATTTTACAATATCTAACTGAGATGCTGGGCAAAGGTCTATCCTTCTCATCAATTAAGATCCATGCCTCCGCCATTTCAGGTCATTACAATACAGACCCACCTATTTTTTCATATCCATTGTTTAGGCAGTTCCTCAGGGGGGCCACAAACATAAAACCCCCAAGGAGAGCACCAATACCTGCATGGGACCTCAATTTTGTCTTGGAAAAAACTCACACTGCCTCCTTTTGAGCCAGCCAATACAGCTGAGATAAAATTCTTATCATGGAAAACAGCTCTGCTCCTAGCAATAACTTCAGCAAGAAGAGTCTCAGAGTTACAGGCATTAATGGCTGTGGAACCTTTCATTATCTTCCATCCGAACAGGGTTTCTCTAAGGACAAACCCAACATTTATGCCTAAGGTAGTGTCCAGTGTGGCTCTTAACCAAACCATTCATTTGCCTACATTTTACCCAAACCCACAGAATGAAGGGGAGAGACTTCTGCATTCTTTGGACATGCACAGACAGCTATGCTTCTACTTGGACAAAACTAAAGCTTTCAGAAAGACTGAGCAACTTTTAGTGGCATATGCTGCAGGATCACAAGGAAAGGCTATCTCAAAGCAGACTATTTCAAAATGGATAGGACACTGCATTTGTTTCTGCTATTCACAACATGGTAAATCAGTGCCTAAGGGCATTAGACCACATTCTACCAGGGCAGCAGCCACCTCAGCAGCCTTCCTCAGAGGAGTACCAACCAAGGATATTTTGGAGGCTGCAACTTGGACTTCAGTGCACACATTTACTAAGCACTACCACTTGCCTCTTTACTCTAAATCCAGAGCAGGCTTTGCCATTGCAGTCTTGTAGGGCCTTATAGCCACTTCTAATTATATTTAGACCCAGCCGCCCAACCTCAGTTTTGGGATTCAACCCAAGTGTAATGACTGCAACAGTAAAACACGAACATAGTACAGTTGTGTACCTACCATAAATGTAGATGTTCGAGTGTATTCACTGTTGCAGTCCAGGTTACCCACCCACCATCCCCCTTTCTTTGCTGGGACTTATCTGTACTTCTCTATCCTATACAACCTATGTGGTGTATTTGCTTGTAGATGAAGGTATTGTTTATTTTAGTGCATGCTTTTATAAGCAATGTTTTTTAGCCTACCCTTTTGGGGGCACCTGACATCTGGGGCAAGAAAAATGGAAGAAAATGGCATCGGTTGCATCTTTTATACCGCTGTCAGACTGACATCAGGGAAGAGGCAACAGCAACCGACGCTGGACCAAGACTTTAGAATTCAGTCCGACTGCGGGTAGCCTGCCAGCAGGATAACCCAAGTGTAATGACTGCAACAGTGAATACACTCGAACATCTACATTTATGGTAGGTACACAACTGTACTATATTAGTGAGAGATGTCACTTAGCTCTCAGCAGTCTGTTTGTGAAACCTGACAAAGAAGGACCACTCACCCTCTTCATCTTGCCTTGCTCTAGTAAGTGAACCAGGGGACAGTAATTCTTTCGATCAGTCAGGAAAATATAGTAAGATTAGTTAAGTATTGTTTTTTCGTACCTGTGTGAACCTTCCCATTTGTGTTATTTTTAATATTTCCTGTGATTGAAATTCTGGTGTTTATTATAAATATATATGTATTATTTTCATATTCTTTTATTCTTTATTATTAAATATATTTGAACGTTCCATTGTGGCTGGTTTTGTAGAGAATATTTTAAACTTTGAGAGTACTT
The DNA here is from genome assembly GCF_019279795.1 of Protopterus annectens. NCBI lineage: Eukaryota > Metazoa > Chordata > Ceratodontiformes > Protopteridae > Protopterus > Protopterus annectens. Next base: position 776,194,820 of record NC_056743.1, on the reverse strand, counting down.
ATATTTATTTGGTGACACTGTGGCCTTGCTGTTTGGACAACATTACCATTGGTATTAGTATTAAGTTCACTCAGTATAATTAGATACCTTGGTAAGAGCCTTAGAGTAGCTGGCTTTGTGGGTGTTCTGGTGGCACTGTTTCTACCTTATAGCCTGGGTAGTGGTGGTAGAGCTAGTAATTCTCTGCCAGCTTTTCCCAGGTGTGTGTGTGTGTGTGTGTGTGTGTGTGTGTGTGTGTGTGTGTGTGTGTGTGTAACAACCAAACCGCAAAGGGAGTGGATGTGTCAAATACTTTGAACAGGGACACTGAGCAACAAATTTCACAGAGAGGATGATGGAGGACTTGGCTTGCAGTAACCAGCTAAGAACTTGACTCTATAGCTTTGTCAGTGGGGAGTCTTATTTGGGTCCTGAAGAGAGAGGGAAACCCAACCCCAGGACAGGATGTGTTCCCTATGTGCCCTTAAGGAAATTGTGCTTTGTGCAGAGAGCTGCACCTGAAAATACTGGGTGTATTTATTTTTGTTCCAAGTGAACATCCCTCACCACTGTCAGTGGTGAGGATGGAGGCTCCTTGATTACTGGCTTAGAGGAGGGATGTCATATGTGGCAGTAGCTGCAGTCCAGCAGAGACTGCAATGGATAAAGATTTTCCTATACCCAGATGGTTATCTCTTAGCTTATTTGCACAATGAGTTAGTGACCATATTGTTGCAACCCTTGGGCCCTCCTGTCAACTAGGTGAAATCCCAGTTGCAGCCATATTATCAAATCACCTTCACAAGGTGCACAGTGAACAAACACAAGGATCCACAGAGCTACCCTCCCTACAGAGAAAGTTTAAATAGTCCATGCCTCCTTATGAGACCACCTTCCATCTCCATAGTCGGTCACAAGGTCCTGATTGTTGTGCACGTGACAAAAACTGTTTATCTGATGTTGTCAGTTTTCATTCATTCCTCAACTAAAGGGATCAGATCTGATCCTTGGATCTGACTCCACTGTTATACCAACTTGTGGCCTCCAACAAATTCTAGAACTCCTTCTCTACCAATAATGCATCACCCATAATATCTCCCAGGTTTTGTTTGCCACTTTAGTATCTAGGCATGGTCACCTTCAGATCTCGAGTCTACAGTGGGAGATAAGCCCATTTTTATACTTTCTTTCTAAAACCTTCATATGAATGACTATTTCTTTAATCTTTAGTCTTTAACTTTAATTCTACAACATTTCTACTGTTCCTTTCCTTACACTTTGACTGTAATCTGTCTTACCATCATTGGTAGGTCTAGCTTTCCTTCCCTTTACCCTTTTACACTTAGTGTATTATTCTTTAATTACCATAGTTGGTATTTTTGTCTCTATCTACAAGTTTTTTGTATTTCTTTATTACCATCATTGGCATTTTACCTTTCCTCTTTCTGCTTAAAAAAATAAAAACTTAGTTTGTCTTCTCTTGTTACGATAACTTTTTCTTTAGAAAATGTCTAAAACAGGTCCAACAGGATTTAAGAAATGTGAAAAGTATGGGCATAAGTTGCCTTAGTCCTACCCCATCGGGTCATGAAGTCTGATCATCTACTACTCCACCTATTACAACTCCTCCTCTCAACCACCCTGTGGTTTTAGAGTCCTCAGATCCGAGCTTTCTTGGTCTGTCTGGTATGTATTCAAAGACAGCATCTTCAGATCCAAATATTGCTTTGAATGCACTGGCTCCAACATTCTCAGAGCCAGATGACTGTCGGAGGTGAAGCATCCCTGTCGGATCCAGGAAAATTGAGTCAACTCTGAGGTTTTTGGAGCTGTCTCTCCCTATCGGAGCTTTGGCACTGAATAGCTCAGCTCCAACTTCCAACTCGGGTGGGTTGTTCTTAGGGCAGAGAGAGGCAATGAGCCAGAAACTCTCTTTCTTGGTTCAGTTGTCTTCCTTCTGTCTGAAGCGATTTGCCTTTGAGGTGTGACAGAGTGTTCTCTGCTCTGGCAGGTCAGATGGGCCCTTGCCCCTCAGATCCACCCTCAACTTCTCAGATGACTTTGCACTGTGATCCTCACCATTCTGCCCCACAGGGACAGCCAGCTCAAAGCTTCCAGATTACCCAGTAAGATATCTTAATCACTTCTGATACTTCAGTGGATCACACCACCGAAGTCCGTAGGATGAGAAAGTGCAAAATGAGGCACTTAAACTCTCCTGAAAGATCAGTCATGAGGATACTGATTTCGATGAAGGAGAGGGTTCCACAAAATTACCACCAAATGACATCTCATTTGGAGACTTTCTTGAGATCCATAAGCAGAAGGGTGGCTGGTCTTCCCAAGACTCTGTCCAGAGGAATCATTTCTGAAAGCCTTTGGAACTGGCCCGTCAACATCCTGGTTTACTCTGCCCACCGACGAACTCATTGACTTGATTTCTAGGTGGGCCTGGAAGAAACATGATATGACTGAGCCAATCCCCAAGAGACCAGACCAGATTCTGCCTCCACTATTAGGCAGAGAATTATGGGGTAAAGGGGTGCCAATAGATGCCATGGTCATGGTGGCAGCTACAAAAAAGAAACTTGTGGAAAAGAGTTCAACTGTCTATCTCCCTAAGAGAGTCTAGGGAGATTGACAGATTTAGAAAGTGTGTTTATACCTCATCAAATTTTGCACTGAGATTGCTGAAATATTTGGCACATTTTATAAGTCTTCATTGAGATTTGATTAAATCTCTGTCTGGAACTTAAACTGCTTGGCTCAATCTTCAATGGTCCCTCATTTGGCTAACCTATATGCTATATCCAATTCATCCATGAGGCTTATCTTGAACACTGCAGAAAGTGCATCAAGGGCTGCTGTGGGTTCAGGCATTTTCATCAGGAGACGCATGCCTGGATGTCCCTGTGTGATTTTACAGAACCCTTTAAGTAATTGCTCATCCCTTTGATGGCAATTCTTTGTTTGGCCCCACAGTAAAGGACACACACTCCAGGTGTGAGAAAGATGGAAAGACCCTCTCTGCAGTGGTTGTGCATTTTTTGACCCCTCAAAGGACCTCTTCCAGGAATCAATGGGAGGTCGAAAAATGTAGTTCAGAAAATCTCAGAGTCCTTTCCAGGACACTTGGAGGTATTTCCCCCAGAGGCAGAAGGGAGAGTGATAATGGTAGACAATGCTTCCTTGGCCGAGGAGGCCCGCAAAATGGGGGGGAGGTCTAGATATTGTTTTTCCAACAGACCCCTTTCAGTGCTCCTGAAAAAGAGGCCCAATTGTCTGCCTCTGTAGGCAGTTGAGGGTCGCTTATCTCTGCACCAGAGAGCCTGGCTAGATAGAGAATTATTTACTGAGGTTATATAATTCCCTATTCCCTACCTCCTCCATCGTCAAGAAAATTTCCCAATGTTCCACCCAATCAGAGGAAAGAAGCAGCACTAGAAATACAAAAGCTGTTAGAAAAAAAGAGTCATCCAAGAGATCCCACCAGACCAAATAGAATCTGTAACTTACTCAATATACTTTTTAGTGCCAAAGAAAACAGGAGACTAGAGACCAGTTTTGGTTCTCAGTGCATTGAACAAGTTGGTTTGACACACAAAGTTCTGGATGGTCACAATTCAGTCCGTTCTGCCCTTTCTGGATGTGCTCAATGGATGTTCAGGATGCGTACCATCATATAAAGGTGCACAGATGATCCAGAAGGTATTTACGCTACTGGCTGGGAGCCAGTCACTATCTCTTCAGAGTACTGCCCTTTGGCCTCACCACAACCCCCAGGGTGTTTACCAAGTGCATGGCAGTGGTAGTAGCTTACTTGAGACTGCAAAGATTTCTGGTGTTAACATACAGTGGATATAAAAAGAGCACATACACCTGTTAACTCATTAACCCCAAGTACCATCTCATAGCGCCTCTGTGCTTACATCCGAGCGCGCTATGAGATGTGTAGAACATTATGATGTTATCCCCCAGTGCCTTTCTCAGGCACAATGTACTTCCCAGTCCTATTTCAGCCCCATGTTGCGAAAATTTAGTTGAAAAAGTAACTGAACTTTGTAAGTTACCTTCTCAACTTAGTTTTCACATCAAAGTAACAATATGTTTATATTTAATATTTTTCATTAAATCGGCTTTTTCACACTAAGCATACATACACCTGCTCAATGTGAATTGTGTGAGGAAGATTCTAAAGGAGCTCATAAGTATTTAATGGTGTGAGCTTCTGACTGTTAGGAAAGTTAAAATGTTTGTGTATGGTTGAATAGCTTGTGTGACCAGGTAACTTAGACCACAGATTTACTTCTATTTCAGAAGTAAGGCAGTTAAAACAGGAAGAAGAGGTGTGGCTGTAAACTGCAAGCGGCATCAGAACATGTAGTTGCGTTAAAAAGAATGTTGGAAATCTTTTAGTTAAACTAAATATTGGAGTCTGAGGGGGAAATTTTGAAGTATGCCCCAATGTTCTTGGTATGCTATACTCCCAGACTCACATTGTTTCCTGCATGTAGTAGCAGTTTTACGCTCCAAAAGTGGGGCTGTCTTATACCAATCTGTTGCTTGAACTAACCACTTCCTGTGTGTTCCATTCCTCTCACTTGCCTACGCCGTACAATTTGTTTGTTTACCAGCGGCTGGCTGATCAGCTGACAGCTGTGCTTGGCAACATAGTGCAACATTTTGCAGGGAGGTCTGCATGCTTGACTCCCTGCTATGCTGACCTGTACCTGGTTACTGATGTGTACATCCATGTTGCTGTGGAGGGTAACAGCATGAAACGGGACCGGCGTGGTCACTTTCAGTCTGGTGTGCAGAAGTACAGGTAGGGATTACAAAATGAAAGCAGGAAATGTGGCGGCCACTGATTGGAGACTATGAGAGCCTTGGTACCAGTTATGAGAGACAATGGTATAGGTGAAGATATTATTGTTGAACTACCTGGTAACATGGGCCAGTTAGAGGAAATGAATGGGAGAGGAAAAGTGCTATCTGACTGTGAAAATTCTTTGCCAGCAGGTGAGACCAGGGAAGTTTGTGATCGTGAATGATGACTTGGGTGGTGTTGTAACATAAGGTAAAGGCAGCGACATTTCCATGCAGTAAGAAATATTAGAGTAAGTGGTTGTGAACCTGAAAGCTAGGGGCTTATATACAGCACAGTAGAAAGTATGGGTAGTAAAGAAGCAGTTGAATAATGCACAACTGAAAGTGACAAGGTTGGTGGAAAAACTGATGCTGGAATAGTAAGTAGTTCACATGTATTCACGGTTTTTAAAGTCTGTCTGTCTTTTGGTTCATTCCACCTTTACTTGGTGAAAGGTGTAGAACTGTAGCACATAACTGCAGCAGTAGACAATGCTGAAACGTGGCACTTTTAGTGGGGTAAAACTCCGTGACACAACCGATCATGCAGAGGCAGATAATAAAGATGTTGGTAAGCAGGTGAACTTAGTAGTGAATGATGCTGTGTGTGACACTGAAGCTTTACAACATATGGATTATATATTGTAATCAGAAGAAAATGGCCCAAATGTTGGTGGTTAGTTGTAAGGTGGAACTAGTGTAGTGGTACTACACTTTTTAGCTGGGTTAATTAGTTCACAGGATTTCATACATACTTTACCTAAGGTGCAAAAAGTTCAGGGGGAATTTATGTGGTTAGCAATGAGGTAGGACGTTGTCGAGCACTTGCCTCCTGGAGTAACCGATCAAAAAATATTTACTGAACATGACATTAGATTGTGGTATAGCGTTCATGGTATATTTCAAGGTATTTGTTAGTATTGGTGATGAGATGGTGAATTATTCAACATTTAATAGTGTTGTGTAACAAAGGAAAAATAAGCACAATAGCTGGAAATGTACTAGTAGCAACTGGGAATTGGAAAACAGTGAAAACATCACTAAAAATAAGTTGTAAGTGACAAATGTTTTCTGAGAGTGGAAGCTTCAATATAGTTTGCTATGCTGTGAATGCAGGTAAACTGGTTATAATGGTGTCATGGTAATCCATTTTCGTGAAAGCAGAACTTTGACTGCTCTAAATAATGAATCAGTTAACTATCTTTGCTGTGCTGTGTGCTGAAACTACATATCATGCAGATGATACACATTAAGGTTGCTACATATCCCTTTCATAATGGGATACTCATGGCTAAAGGTAGAATTCTTGTAGATGCTTGACAACTTGGAAAAGTTTATAGATGCACAGAGAACTTTACATTGATATCGTGCTGTCTTACATCAGTTTATAATTAACTGCAGTACTTCAGAATTGAACTGTAGACAGACCTAGGGATTACAGTATTTCTGCCCTCAACAGTCTGCATCATTATGCATACTTGAACCTGTACTGGTACCTCAGTCTTCTCTCATGCTAGTTCTGTTGAGGAAAGTCCGACAGTCTTCCTTTCACTTGTGTCTTCAGTGCCAGCTTTTGACCTAGTACCCACTTTTAGTACATTGTCCATATCTGTGATACTGACATTTGAATTTTTGTTAGCACTTACATTCACCAGGGTGTTTCTTGATTTTGTGTAAGAAACATCCTGAAATGTTGTCTGGGCCCTTCGAGCTGCTAATTTTAATATTGATTGTGGGAACATGGGTGAAATTCTTGGCTAGGCTTATAAGGGCCTCAGGGCCAATAGCCTAGTATCGTATCTTCCTATGAACCTATAAAAATTATATCCTGTTGCTCGCTCTGACTGCTTAGTCTTATATTTAGATGTGAGATTTTCTTTCATCCGTTCTGCTGTTAAATGCCTCCTGCTTAGATTGCTTGCCTGTGTTTTTCAAATGGTATGAGCCATGTTCCAATGAGATGAGTTTTATTTCTGCAGAGATTGTGCTTATTGACTGATATTGGTGGATAGTACTGACAGATGTTTGAGTGGCCTTTTGTAGCTGAAATGTTTTGAAATTTTGTCATTATTGGTTCATAGGTTTGATTCATTGCTTACACGGAATATAATCTAATACAATCAGGGAGATATGCATAGTTCAGGTTATTGCTGCTTTTACACTAGTTCTGGCATTGCTCAACTCTGTATGTAGGGCAATATTTCTGACTTCTCGTATTTGTTTATTTATAGACACAACAGTATGCTGCAGCATTTAGGTCAAGAAACAGTTTTGAGCATATAGTCAAAACATGTTTGGTGGGATGAGAGGCTTAGTGAGATATATTTTACTGCTGATTTTTGGCATTGCTCAACCAGATATTTTGGACAATATGTCTGCCTTTTTTACTTATGTATCTTATTGTAACCAGTGGGATGGTTAGGGGAGATAAAATGAATTACTACTTTTGGAGTAATTCTTACATGGATCAGCCAGATAGTTCAGATATTTCTTTGTTATTTCTGTTTCTGATTCTACTCAGTGGTTAGCTGTATGAGATAAATGTTATGACTTGCGGAAATATAGACATTTTTGCTATCACTGACTTGCTGACTAGTACCAGCATGGAGCTACCATATATTTTAGACAGTATTCCTGGCTCTGTCATTACTGTGCAGAATTTAGGTGGGAGGAAGTGCTCAGTAATATGTAAATCTTATATGATTTTACTGAATTACTCTGGTCTTTTCCTAACATATGGTAATGAGTTTCTGTTATACCTGCAACAGGTAATATAATAAGTGCCTGCTCCACAGGTTACGTGCAGCAATTATCACCTGTGTCTGAGTGCACAGAACCTTTCATTAATGAAATACAGGTCATAATCACATTAACAATAGGTGCAGTTACAGTATAACACTGAGTCATTCTCACTTTTCAGGTAAAACTCTCAGCAGCTGCCACTGTTATTTACACAACTAAAAGTCATTATCACATTGATGAATGTACAAGCCAAATTTGGGTTTCTGTCTGTGTGGAGTCATTTCCAGCACCCCTCCACCACACCAGTTTGTTTCTCTCATTTTTACAATTTGTTGTATTTTGCTAGGGAACATGTCAATGTGCTAAGTAATCCCTCATTATGAAGATAGTGTATGTCTGCTGTACCCATGTAGAAATATTGCAGTCTGTTTAGGACATAGGTTATGAAAACTATGATATTTTTTCATATTTTGGTAAATAACGTTGCTAGGGAAGATTTCAACATACTAAGCAATACCTCATTTTGAAGACAGTATTTATTACTTACAAGATGTAAAAGTAACTGTTTGCTGTTCACGTGTATAGGCATCACAGTTTGTTTAGGACTTGGGTAATGGAAATTATGATTTTTTTCATATTTTGGTAAATAACTTTGCTAGGGAGCATGTAATTGTGCCAAGTGATATTTTGAAGACAGTGTTAGTACTTACAACATAATAAAAGAACTGTGTCTGTATGCTGTACACATGTGCAGACAGTCTAAGACTTAGGTTATGGAAATTATTTTTATTCATATTTTGGTAAATATCTTTGCTAGTTGTGCTATGTCATGCCTCATTTTGAAGACAGTGTTAGTCCTTACAACATGGTAAGAGAACTGTGCCCGTGGGCTGTACACATGTACAGATATCACAGTTTGTTTAGGACTTAGGTTATGGAAATTATGATTTTTTATCATATTTTGGTAAATAACTTTGCTAGGGAGCAAGTCATTGTGCTAAATAATAACCTCATTTTGAAGACAGTATTTATAGTTCTAACATGGTAAAAGAACTGTGCCTGCATGTTGTACTCATGTACAGAAATCAAAGTTTGTTTCTGACTTAGTTTATGGAAATTATGATTTTTTTTCATATTTTGGTAAGTAATGTTGCAAGGGAGCATCTGAATGTGCTAAATAATACCTCATTCTGAAGACAGTATTCATAGTTCCAACATTGTAAAAGAACTGTGCCTGTATGTTGTACACATGGACAGATATCAAAGTTTATTTCAGACTTATGGTTATAGAAATTATGATTTTTTTTTTCATATTTTGGTAAATAACATTGCAGGGGAGCATCTGAATGTGCTAAGTAATACCTCATTTTAAAGACAAGTATTCATAGTTCCAACATGGTAAAAGAACTAAACCTGTATGTTATACACATGTACAGATATCAAAGTTTGCTTTGGACCTTGCCAGAGATGGCCTGCACCTGTCGCCCCTGGGATTCTGGATACTGGCTAAGGGTCTTGCCGCTCCTATAGTGCCTTTTTTTAGGCAAGGTTCAAATGACAAATTCACCACTGTAACAGGAACAGGCAAGCCAAAACTGAGGGTAATGCTACTCAGTGCCAGAAGTCTAAATCTCAAAATGCACTCACTCGAGACACTCCTTAAAGTGGAGAACAACAATATCTGTGCAGTGACTGAGACCTGGTTCAAGGCTCTAGAGAGCACCCCTGCATTACCAGGCTATAACTCATACCACACTTTTCGGTCATCTAGCCTAGACCAGAACACCAAAGGTGGAGGTGTGTCCATATTCATTAAGGATATCCACACCTCCAGGCTAGTTGCGCAGCATAATGCATCCTAGGTTATCCAAGTGCAACTAACTCTGGGCAAAACTGCAATCCAAATTGTAGCTTTATACAGATCCCCCGCCATGCCCCAGGATTCCCACTCCTCTTTTCTTGATATACTGGAAAATATTAGGGTTCAACCAAACACCCTAATAATGGGTGATTTCAACAACCCACCATTAACTGGGAAAACTACTCATGTACCGACACCTTCGCTCAATGTTTTCTGGAATTCATAAATTCCAATGCCCTGGATCAACTTATCCACACCCCCACCAGGGGCAACAATTTCCTAGATCTAGTCATTACCAACATGAGTGACTAGTGTTCCACACCTGAAGTCAGTTCCTCGTTGGTCAGATCCGACCATAAGCTAATCACCCTAGATATCCGCATCCTGCCCCCACCCACCCTTAAGGAAACCACAGTAAAAAATTTCTCCAAAGCCAACCTAATGCTTCTTAAGACAGAAGTGGCAAACTTCATGACACCCATGCAGATGGACAATACAGTAATGACTGCTGAATCCTACACAAATGCACTCTGTAAGCACTTGCATGAGTGCAAAGATCGGGCTATCCCATACAGAACCAAGACCCTATCCTCCAAAAAAAGAAGCCAATCTGGTGGTCCCCTGCCATAAACAAACTCTACAACAGAAGGAAGAAACTGTTGCAAAAGAGAGTAAAATCCCATGAGTGGAGGAGCTCCCTGGTCAGCCTCAGTAAGAAGCTGAGATCCCTTATAAGATCCTGCTAAGCTAGCTATGAAAACAAAATCACCACTGATTCTAAGGGAAACCACAAAGCATTCTATAGCTATGTCAAGAATCTCAATGGCAATGCTCAGATCTGCTCTGAGTTACAGCACAATGGCACAAAAATTACAGAACCAACTGATATTGCCTACATCCTGGCAGATAGGTTCAGTGCTAACTTTACCCCCCTCTCACCCCCTAAAGGGAAAATATCTATACAGGAAGAATGCAGAGTCCCTGTAATCACATCTATACAGGTAAAAGCTGCACTCGGTAAAACCAAAAACATAGCATCCATGGGACCGGACAACATCCCAGGCTGCATTTTACACAAACTTCAGAATGAACTGCCTCTCCACCTAAGCACCATGTTCAGTCATAGTCTCACGTCAGGCTTTGTGCCCACTGAATGGCACGCAGCAATAGTTATCCCACTTCACAAAGGGAGAGCCACCACTGATCCAGGGAACTATCGCCCTATTAGCCTGATGAGCCTGGTCTGCAAGGCCATGGAACGTATCATCATGGAACTCATAAACAAAGACATTGGTAACCTCCAAACTCTGGACCCCACCCAGTTTGGGTTTGTGAAAGGCAGATCATGCCTTCTGAACCTAATCGACTTCTTTGAGGCAGTCACCAAAGCCGTCGATGATGGTAAGGTGGCTCACACAGCCCATCTTGACCTTGCCAAGGCTTTTGACACCATCCCTCATTCTGGAATTATAGCTAAACTTACCAAACTAGGTATAAATGCCTACATCACAAGATGGATTGCCAACTGGCTCACTGACAGAGCCCACAATGTAAAAGTTGCAGACTCCAAATCTGACTTCAAACCAGTGACAAGTGGAATACCACCGAGTTCAGTCCTGGAACCTCTCCTGTTTGGTATCTACTTCTCTGAAGTACAGGCTAACACAGAAGGCCTCTGGCTAATGAAGTTCACAGATGATTGCAAACTAGGAGCCATAGTCGAGTCCCAAAATGATGTGGACATCCTACAGAAGGGCCTAACTGAGACAGATGCCTGGTGTCAGAGGCATGGCCTCAAGCTCAATGCCAAAAAGTGCATTGTCATCCCCTTTGGTAAAAACTCGGTACCCATACATAAACGGCAGTCTACTTAATGCCGAATGTGTGACAAGAGACCTTGGGACCCAGGTGGACATTAGTCTCTCCTTTTGATAATCACATCGCCACAGTAGTCAGGAAATCCTATGTGGCACACCTCATCACAAAAGGGTTCTCATCCAGGAAAAAAGAGGTCATTGTTCCCCTCTACTCGGCACTCATTAGACTCATTATAGAGTATAATGCCCCTTTTGGAATGTACCTCACAAGGCATCTGCAGCAGCTTGAAAGACCACAGAATTACCTCACAAAGAGGATTTCTAACCTCAAACAGATGCCCTACACTGACCATCTCAAAAAACTCCAGCTTTACTCTGTAGCATATCGCCTACTCCAAGGAGATCTCTGCCTAACATATAAAGCTATGTTAAACCCAGAGCTGTTGGGCATGCTACAGCTAAAGAAATCCCAATCCCTCCGAGCTACATGCTCTAGTGACCAAAACCTTGTCACCACAATAAACAGGACATGCTGGAGGGATAGATTCCTGTCCCAGAGACTTCCAATACTCTGGAACAAGCTACCCATGTATGCCAAGCAAAGTTCGTAATTAGTACTCTTCAAGAAAAATCTTGATGAGTAGATGGGAAATAGGAAATACACCCCGAGAATCACTTCTGTGGCTCTGCTCGACAGGGGCACAGGAAATTAACATTCTTGTGTGGCATAAGCCAGGGAACTTTGTTGGCTAGGCTTACTTAGGCCCTTGGGCCGATAGCCTAGTACTTGCCTATGAACCTCTGTACCTATGATCTTAGGTTATGGAAATTATGATTTTTTTTCATATTTTGGTAAATAACTTTGCAAGGGGAGCATGTTAGTGTGCCAAGTAATACCTCATTTTGAAGACAGTGTTACTCCTTACAACATGGTAAAATAACTGTTTTTGTGCACTGTACACATGTACAGATATCACAGTTTGTCTTGTAAGATTATGAAAATTATACATTTCCAATACTTCTCATTATTATGCCCATATCTTTGCAAAGGAGAATGGTGATGACACAAATGATGCATAATTTTGAAGCTGACATTGAAACACACAACCTCCACACTGCTATGTAACCTCTGTCTGTTACAGGTGATGAGATATTTATTTATCAGTTATGAGAAATATTATAATCGTATTTCTGTGAATATCTCCATAAAGGAGCATCACACAGTAATGGTTAAGGTATCATTTTAAAGCTGACATTCATACAAACAAATTAAATACAAATTGTATGGGTCTACATGGTACATTGACCAAGATATTGTGCTTTGCTTTTCCAAAAAGGTAAAAAAATATGCACAATATCATCATTCCTTGCCAAATATTTAATAATGACTTTGATATGCACTATCAACATTTACACTGTTGGAAAGGTCAGTATCTGCTGAACAACTTTTGCATTTACATTTTTAGTCTAGCTCTTATGGTTAAAGAGTTATGAACATTTGTTTTCTGTATAGTATTACAAATGGATTATCTGAAAATGAGCTCAGGCCGCACCGTTGTTCCTATGGTGGAAGTAAACAGGCAGATTTTTTTCTGAGCTGCTCTGGAGTGAATGAATTGAAATTCCAGGGTTGTGTGATATAAGAAAATGAAACCACAATATGTCGTTTCAAAACTTTTCCCAGCTTTAATGTGACCTATAACCTGTACAATGCAAATGAAAAACAAATCTGTTAGGGGAAAAATATAAAAAATAAAAAAAACGTACAATAAGCTGGTTGCATAAGTGTGCACACCCTTAAACTAACACTTTGCTGCACCTTTTGATTTAATTACAGCATTTAGTCTTCTTGGGTAGGAGTCTATCAGCATGGCACATCTTGACTTGGCAATATTTGCCCTCTCTTCCGTGTAAAAGCACTCCAAATCTGTCAGATTGCGATGGCATCTATTGTGCACAGCCCTCTTCAGGTCACCCCACAGATTTTCTATTGGATTTAGGTCTGGGCTCTGGCTGGGCCATTCCAAAACTTTAATTTTCTTCTAGGGAAGCCATTCTTTTGTTGATTTGGATGCATGCGTGGGGTCATTGTCATGTTGAAAGATGAAATTCCTCTTCATCTTCAGCTTTTTAGCGGACGCCTGAAAGTTTTGGGACAAAAGTGACTGGTATTTGGAACTGTTCATAATTCCCTCCACCTTGACTAAAGCCCTAGTTCCAGCTGAAGAAAAGCAATCCCAAAGCATGATACTGCCACCACCATGCTTCACTGTGGGGATGGTGTTCTTTTGTTGATGCAAAGTGTTGTTTTTGCACCAAATGTACGTTTTGGAATTGTGCCCAAAAAGTTCAACCTTGGTCTCATCAGACCTAACACATTTTCCCACATGCTTTTGGGAGACTTGATGTATTGTTTTAGAAATTTTTCGCCAGGCCTGGATGTTATTCTGTGTAAGAAAAGGCTTCCATCTTGCAACCCTACCCCATAGGCCAGACATATGGAGAAAACGGGAGATTGTTGTCACATGTAGTACACAACCAGTACTTGTCAGAAATTCCTGCAGCTCCTTCAGTGTTGCTGCAAGTCTCTTGGCAGCCTCCCTGACCAGATTTCGTCTTGTCATCAATTTTGGAGGGCTGTCCATTTCTTTGCAACGGCACTGTTGTCCCATATTTTCTCCATTTTATGATGACTGTTTTCACTGTGTTCCATGGTATATCCAATGTTGTGGAAATTTATTTGTACCCTTCTCCTGACTGATACCATTCAACAATGAGATCCCTTTGATGCTTTGCAAGCTCTCTGCAAAACATGGCTTTTTCTGTAGCAGACAACTGAGTAAATGTCAGGAAAATCCTACTAAGACAGCTGAACTTTATTTAAGGTTAATCAGAGTCTCTTTAATTGATGGCAAGTATGTACCCAAGAAGACTGAATGGTGTAATTAAAGCAAAAGGTGCTTCAACAAAGTATTAGTGTAAGGATGTGCAAACTTATGTAGCCAGCTTATTGTAAGCTTTTTATTTTTTATATTTTTATCTCCTAACAGGTTTGTTTTTCAATTGAATTGTACAGGTTTTGGTCACATTAAAGGTGGGAAAAGTTTTGAAATTATTTATTGTGGTCTCAGTTTTTATAGCACAAAAACCTGGCATATTAAGAGGGGTGTCTACACTTTTTATATCCACTGTATGTAGATGACTGGCTCATTACCTCCCCGACCAGGCATCAACTGATAAAAGCTCGAGATCAGGTGTTACAGACCTGTTCACATCTCTGAATAACCATAAATTACAACCTCTCATCTTCAACCCAGATATTAGAATTTATAGGAGCAGTGCCTGTGGTAGCTTCTCTTCCACTATCGAGAGTGCAAACAATAAGGATGCAGGTCAGGAAAAAAAATTTGCAGTATCATAATTTCAGCTTGATTGATTCTGCAATCTCTTTGATCAACATTAGTGGCAATAATTTTAGTCCATGAGGATTCTACAATGGATGCTAGCAACATAATGGTCAATGCTCTCTCAACCCATGTCTGCGAAGATAAGAATAATCCAGGTATGTAACCAATACCTTTCCTGGAGGATATATATATATATATATATATATATATATATATATATATATATCTGATAAGTCAATGACCAGTACAGTAACCATGAGTATGAATACTGTGAGGGGAGCAGCCCCCAACAACAGAAGGATTCAGTGAACACGGGACAACACTTATGTGGGGGGCTTCACCCCCCCCATCCCCTACTAATTATACATACCAACTCAGAGGTTGTACTAAATTGGGGAAAGGGCAGGTTCTGTTAAAGCTAAGTAACCGGTAAGCTAGTAGTAGATCGCACTTCCTTTATGTTGGCCAGCTATGGCCATTTGATCACTTTATTTTCAAAGACATGCCTGTTTTTTAAAAGTGCTGTTTGTTGAGTAACGTAATGTACAGCCAATCAATTTAATGTTTCTTTGATGGCTGAAAATAGACCTGGCATTTCATTCTAAGTCTTGCAAATAACATAACAATCCTATCCATACCTTTCATCATCTTAGTGCAAGATATTTGGACAAACCCAAAATAATGGGAGGACAAAATAACAAAATCAGGAACCCATTTTAGATATTGTTCTTATAAACTTAGAAAGTTACTAGAATAACAGATTTTGCATTGGCATACGTTTTCTGAATGATATGAAGTCTGAAACTTAAATGACTACCATTATTTAGTGACTTCAATCCTCAATGATTTGCAAGAAAACCACACATTTTATGAGAAACAGACCAAAAATATGAGGCAAAAATCTGGACATTCTGTGAAAATCTGGGCAGTTGAGAGGTATGAATCCTATCTTCAAAACATCTTATGTGGAGGCAGGCACTGTAAATTATGCCCTACTACAACTGCGTCATGGCAAAAGACTTACTTGCTAAAACTTATTAAAAAGAACATAGATTTCTGTGCTACAATGATACTTTATTGTTTACAGCTTGTTCATTACTGCAGAGATGTGGCCTGAGGTTCGACTAGACATTGCATGTATCTTGCTGCAGAAAGGAGACAAAAAAACACAAGATATATGTACATCACATCAGTTCTATCAGTATAGATTTCTAGGCTGTAACCATGTCAAAGGCAAACAGATTTTCACTCAGCAAACCATGACCACTCTTATTTTTTGCAACAGATTATACTGAATAAAATTGATCATTGCATGGCACTGCCTTAAAATTTATAAAGGTAAAGTTAGACATGGAGCGATCATAATTCTCCCAGGAACATTTCCTACAGCAGTAAGAAAAGGAAAGTCTACTGTTTCTTTTGAAGCATACCTTAAAATGTTATTATTATGCATAATCCTGCAGTTAGGGCCATGAATCTAAGTGCATATTAGCACATCTGTTTCTAAGAAATCTGAAATGTAAATATAAGCTTCCTGTAACTTTCAACAGTTCCTGTGGGATACAGATGTAGAACTGTGTTACGCTTTAAGACTTGAGTGCATACAAATGGATTTCAGGAATTTGGCAAAGCTCTTGAGCTGAAGGAAGGAACATGTACTGTAAACAGCCTGCTGATGTTCACTTAGCATAAACAGAATGATACATCCTTCTGAAGAATACAGTAAATTAGAAGACAAGCATTGCTTTTAATTTAAACAGCAATCCACGTAACAGCCACAGGTCAACAGAGAACAGCTGGCATCAAAGACTACTTAATTCATTCTAGCTAGCACCAGATCTCATTGTCTATTTCTCCATGTACCTCTTTTTATTACTAGTGTTTTATTAGTGATTTCTTACCAAAAAATCTTAGGTGTGAGCTCCCTATGTTGTCCTATCTTCCTTCTCTGTCTCCTACAGACTCCTACATGGTGATCTATCCCTGGTGTAGAGAGCTATAAATTACTCTACTAAGTATTTGTAAGATTGTTAGTAACACAAATACAAGCTCAAAGGACCCAAATCTATATTGCAGCTTAAGTAGGACTTGATATGACAGGTATCTCTTCCAGAGAATCTCCCACCTCTAGAACAAACCCCTACTTTCTGCAAAGCAAAACACATCCTTCACTATCTGCATATCTAATCTAGATGAATTATTGGGAGCCACAAACATATCCCAGGCCCACTCCCCTTTCACTACTATATGGAAGGAGTAGTTAATTGGGTGAACCAGTGGAACTGCAGTGGCTAGGCTTCATATGGCTTAACTGGTCTATTGCCAAGTAGCAACACATAAACTTATGTTTAGTGCACATGATTCTCTTGCATAGATGTGACAAGGAGATTTATGAAGATGTTCATACATTCTTTTAGGTGTATGTTGATGGCCAAATATATTGAGAATGCATGGGTAAATGTTACAGGCTCTAAAAAACTGAGTGTGATTGCCTGATATGTGTTCACTCTTTGTGGCTGTTATGAGTCTGTTGCATGTAAGTGTAAGCTGCAACCCCTTCAGGGTATTCTTGCAGTGTTTAAGGGACATGCTGGGAGCTACAACTCCAGAGACAGATTTTACAGACCCTGACAAGTTAAATATGTATGCCTCGATCACATTGTTGCATGTTTGAAGCGATGTGTGGGCATACTTGCTGAAGTCCTTTCAAGGTAGTCACAAAATCCTTCAAATGGATGCTGAGGGTTGAAATGGGCTCCGAGTCCAGAAGAAGACCTTACAGACCTTAACAAGATAAACACACACCCTAATCCATACTTACCTTTGAAAACTTCTGAGAGCCTGTAGCATACACATACAAGCAAGAGTGCCTTCAGAGCATTCACATGTTCTTCACATGTGTGCTGGGCTGACAATACAGGAACACACTTTACAGGCCTTGACAATTTAAATATGTTTGCCTAGCTACTTAGGCTGGACATTTTACAAAACTGTACATTTGACAAAGCGCAAAAAATTATGCCAGCCAACAACACCCCTCCTTCCGCAAACACACACAAAACCTGGTCAAATAGATGACTTGTTCTAATGGCTCACAGAATATTGCCCGACTTTTGTCAGTTTAGGAAGAAAAACTGTAACTAGGGCTACTTTTAACTTTTGATATTAAAATATCTGCAACAGTAAGATGGCTTGTATGAACGTGTATTTTTTAAAGAATAAGTCAACTATAATGTTTGACAAATGACTCGTCATATAACTTAAATATTTGACATTCTGCAAAACCAACATTGTATAAAAAAGGAGGAATTGTGTGAAATATATCTGTAATATAAAAATCAATATCTAAATTCATGACAATGATACAGTTGTATTGCAAGTTATGACAAGAGGGTTTCAAGCATTCTGAAATAAAGGTTGACAGGTAAACACTTAGAGGTGGTTTGATGTTAAACTCACACATGGACTGTATTGCAGACTGAGCAGTTTGATGTTCCCTTGATTATTTCAGATGAGAGGACTTGTGTCAAAGCTGAACTGTAGGTCATAATGGACCTGCTAAGTACTTTTCAAAATCAAGCATTAAGAGCAAACTGCTGAAGGTCCTTGGATTATATTGCTTTGTCTTTATGATATAAAATTATTTTGTTGTGTAAATAGTTTTATTTCTATATGTTCATGTTGATTATGTCATCAGGAGGACAGCAGTTTGTTTGTGTGTAACTGAGTAGTTTTTTCGCTATGAATAAAAATGGTTCATTGTCTGTGTGACAGAATTGCTTTTTATTTGGCAATTTGATTAAGGCAATAGGGAAATCCACCCCCTTTTTTTTGATAAGTGCCATGGGATCTTTTACATCCACCTGAGCTGCCACCAATTCAGACAAATGGTACCATATCTCATTGAGGAGTGCAGCATCCAATCCCAAATACTTCATTGCACTGCAGTGTCAATGTGGGAAAATTAATCCAAGCACCTGGATGGTGTCCTCTGTGATCTGACATAACCTAAATGACCTAGGTTTGATTAGTTACCTGGGCAGTGAATAAGCCAATAGAGGAGGGAGTAGAATGACAAGGCTGAACCTGCTCATCTCTGCTAGTAGTGATGGTATCGGTATATGTTCTGGATGCTGGTTATACTTCTGAAATACTGGTGGAAACCAATGATAAGATGGATGCATCTGCTTGCGTGGGGCAGCATTACTCACAGAAGTGGGTGACAAACCCTAACAATGTCCTACTTGATGGTAACCTCGTTGAAGGTTTCAAGAATGCATGGAGGAATAGTCGGTGTCAATAAAAAATCTTTTTTTATGCAAAGAAAAGCCAACATATAATGTTGAAAAGTAGCTTTATTGTAAAATATTTATTGTAAAATATTTATTGTAAATAACTAACAACTTGCATGAATCTTCAAGGTCATAAAACCCATGAACTAAGAGTTATTTATAGACATCTAAAATGAATACGCTTGTCAGTCAGTTAACAATCAGTTAACATCTGGAACTATAAAACAAGTAGCTGGAGACATGAAAATTTAGGGAAAGAAAAACAAAATGCTGGCATAAATATAAAAGAATATATGGGCAAGCTTTTTGCTCATTTCTATAAAAAGAAAATCAAGTAATGAATGTGTATTAATATAAATAAATATATTTCCTAAAAATGTATATGTGATGACATGGGGATAAATGAATGAAGAAATAAATTAACAAACCAGTCAGTCTTATATTTATTTTATTATTTATTTACATTTTGCTTATGGGAGTAGAGCAGTGATCATAGCATGACCAACTGCAAGCTCAGCCCTGGTTACACTCAAAATAGCAAAAAAGTATAAGTTACAACAAGCAATGGAACTCAAACATAATACAAACTAGTTAAAAAAAAGAGAGAGAGATAGATCTTGCCTGATTCCAAAATACTTGCTATCAGTGTAAGAGACTTATTCTGGTTTAAGCCTGCCCTGATTCCAAAAGACTTGCTGTCAGTGTAAGAGATTTATTCTGGTTTAAGCCTGTCCTGATTTCAAAAAATTTGCTTTTAGTGCAAGTGACTTACTCTGGTTTAAGCTTGTCCTGATTCCAAAAGATTTGCTCTCACTGTAAGTGACTTACTCTGATTTAAGCCTGCCTTGATTCCAAAAGATTTGCTCTCAGTGTAAGCGACTCACTCTGTTTTAAGTGTGCCCTGATTCCAGAAGACTAGCTGTTAGTGTATGTGACTTATTCTCAAGTAATTCCTATCTATAAAGCAGGCTAACATCAGGGACCATATTCCAAGAGACTTGTTCTGGTGTAAATCAGTTGCACTAAGAGCAACTCTCTTGGAATCTGCCCCTATGTACAAACTTTACAGCATGTTGAGGTGTACATTTTGAAAGTGGAAAGTAGACTCAGAAGAATAGCAAGAAAGGAGTGAGAAATAGGTTTACCTATAGAAATTATAGCAGGCAACATAACATGTTTAGAGGACAAAGCAAGAGATAAGTAATGGTAAAGACAGAGACCAAAAAGCCAAAGGGACTGAAATAGGTAAAAGCTGAAAGATGACTGCAAGCAAAGTGAAAGAGAAACGTTGTGCATGTTTACATGTTTATATTTACTGGACAGGTAACTGATGAAATCAGGTGTACCACAGAGATCCATTCTGGGTACCATTCTATTTAATATGGCATTTGCAAGTATACCTAGGCATACCTCCTTATGGATGAACTAATATGCAGATGATTACAAAACTGGTTTTGTAATTTTTAGTAAAAAGGATTTTGAGAAGAGTAATACATACTTTTCTTCAATTTTAGAATATGCTTCACAAATTGGATTAAAGTTTGGTATGAACAAATGCAAAGTCATGTTTTTTGGTAAATCATTTTTTACTGAGTCAGTCAAACTGATCAATGCCCCCTTAAGCCAAATAGGGGAGTACAGGGATTTAGAGATAAAAATCTCCAATATATGTTTTCACTTGCAAAATATGTTGACATTATCAATAATCATGCAATATGTCAAACTAGTCTATTATTTGAAGAATATCAATGGAAGAGATGAGATGTGCATTGTTAACTTGTGTAAGATGTACTTTAGGCTTATTTTGGAATATAGCTATTCATTTTGTAGTTGTTGCTTGGGACAACTTAAATGATTAAAGCCTGTCCAAGAGAGATTTATTAAAAGAATGTTATGAATAAAGAACTTGAAATAAATAGATGTAAACATCTTAATTTATTTTCATTACATTGCTGTTACTTCCTTATTTTAACATATAAGGCATTTAGAAATAAAGAGCTAAGGGAGGATTTAAATTTAAAACTTAATGCCTGTAATAATATATACAGGAACAGTAATATGAACTTCTTGTGGGCAACGCAGTGGTGCAGCGCTTAGCACTCTTACATCACAGCAAGAGGTTCTCTGGTTTGATTCTCGACTGGGGTGCCTTCTGTACGGAGTCGGCATGTCCTCCATGCGTTTGTATGGGTTTTCTCCCATATTTCAAAGACATGCATTTCTCCCAGGGGTTCTGCTGAAAATGGGCTCTGTCCCAGTTACATTTTCCCAATAAACAAATGTTAAATAAATGAATATATTGGCAGGATTATGAAAAAAGATTGCATCTAACTGAATAGCACAAACTTGGGCTAGATTACATTTTTATTTTGCAATTCAGACACAATTATGTCCTTTAAAAATAATTTAGATATATGGGAAAAAGATATGGCTAACTCCTCCAACTGTTGAGTCTGTGTTCCTTGTTGGTCCTTGGGCCAGAACGCAGGAATTAACTTCATGATCTTTATGACTGTAAAAACACAACAGTCAAAACTATTTCCAAAAACACTGTAAAAGCATAAAAAAGGATATGAAAGATGTGTATATAAATATATAGCTCTATATCAAATCATCAATGTGCACTCTGTCAGGATTCATTATATTGAAAGGATAGCCACTGCATGTACTGGAACCCATTGAATAAATCAAAATTACAAAAAGTAGTAAAAACATGACCCCACCACCACCCACATATGACTTTTACCTCCCATACTACCACCCTATCAACAACAGCAACAATAAGGGGAAGTATACAAACATATAATTATGCATGGGTTCACAATAATGTTAGAAAACATATGTATTTTCAGATTACAGTTGTCATAAAATGACATTCATGTACAACATGCTGATTTCAGTTCTGGAATTTGTCATAAAATGACATTCATGTACAACATACTGATTTCAGTGTTACAGTATGAGCATCTTCTTATAAAAAGCACGTATAACCAAGATCACTTCCATGTGAATCTTTAATATTTTAAAGGCATTGTGTAAAATACAAGAAAGGCTGGCATCTCCATTTAGTGAACATTATAAATAATTGCAAGAAGAATCCCGTCATACAAAAATGATTAAGTATTAATAAAAACAGTTAAAAAATTCCCAAAAAGCAGTGACCTGGATATTTGAAGTAACTGCATGTGAATTTAATACAGAAGGAAACTAAACCACAAAAATATACTATCCCTTTGTGTTCCTTTTTAGAAAGAATATCCTGCCATCCCAGCTTAAGTCCAATCATAATTCTCTACGTCTTAGAGCAAGAATTCTGGACAAAACCAAAAATAATGGTTGGGGGGGGGGGCAAAGGCTCAAAATCAGGGACAGATTTTAAATATTTCTCTTATAAACGTAGAAAGCTGCTAAAATGACAGATCTTACATTACTTGTATCATGTATTTTCTGAAAAATATGAAGTCTGAAACTCCAATCGCTCTCATTATTTGAAAATGATTTGCCAGAAAACCACTAATTTTATCAGGAGCAAACCAAATATATGTGGCAAAAATGTGGGCATTCTGTGAAAAGACATTTGAGAGGTATGAGCCCAATGAACACAAAATGTGCCTCATTACATTAGGAGAATGTTTGTATACAGTGTTTGTTGCTTTTTTATACCTCATATCACTTAGGTGTGCTGAAATACACAGTTTTAACATTCTTATGCAGAGCATGAACATATCACCAAGTAAATAACCCATTTCCTTCTGTGTGTAATTAGTTGCATGATGGAAAACACTTTACTTGTATTAGTGGATGATAAGCCCAGCTAGTTCTTCTGATGATCTGGATCATTCACCAATCTGGTGCCCCCTCAACTTTAAGTTACTGGAGGACAAAAAAAAGTTCTTATCTCTTCTTTAAACCATGACAAACTCCTTGCTACTGCTAAATACATCACAGGGAGTGCTGAGAGCTTCAGCCATTAGAGAAAATGCAATAAGGCCACACACTGAGCTCTCAAGTGCTTCAGCAAATGCAGTATAGGCATTTAGAAACTGAATGCCAGCAATGAAGATAGTATTTACTGAATTTTGCACTCAGGGTGGCTACCCCTACACCCCACCCTAGCTTCACCTGTGGCGAAACCTGTGCATTTTAAAACACATACACAAATGAAGAACTTCCTACTAACTTAATTCTGTAATGGTAGTTAGTACACCTTCATTACAAGTAAAAATATATCCAGCAGCATAATAGCAATCCAACGGACTCAGCGGGTAAACCAAAATCCAAAGTTTAATAATCCAATCGATGAATGGTAAGCGCTTTCGGCTGTGACACCAGCCTTCTTCAGACATCAAATACAGCTAATTAAAATCTTTATATAGACATGCTGATATTCATATGCCAATTATCCAATAAATTTAAAACCAATCAATTATTGAAATAATTATTAAAACAACCTAATTAGTTGCATAATATAACGCTCACAATTAAATGCATAAATACATTTACTAAATATACAATATATATTTTGTATATTTAGTAAATGTATTTATGTATTTAATTGTAAGCGTTATATTATGCAACTAATTAGGTTGTTTTAATAATTATTTCAATAATTGATTGGTTTTAAATTTATTGGATAATTGGCATATGAATATCAGCATGTCTATATAAAGATTTTAATTAGCTGTATTTGATGTCTGAAGAAGGCTGGTGTCACAGCCGAAAGCGCTTACCATTCATCAATTGGATTATTAAACTTTGGATTTTGGTTTACACGCTGAGTCCGTTGGATTGCTATTGTGCTGCTGGATATATTTTTGCCAGTTTGTGGATTTTTTTTAGTTCATTGCAAGTAAACTTGTTATAGTGTCCAAACCATTGTCCAATGGTTTTTGCCCCTACTGTATACCACTGTATAACTGTCAGGCATAAATTTAGATATAAAATTATCAATAAACAAAATGTGCTAATGCTTGTTAATAATTTATGTAATATCTCAGCTATTACTATGAAAATTAATTTAGAGCAAGGTCATTTGTTCTGCTGGGTCATTCTGTGTTGCAGACAAAAGGCTGTTTGTTTGATCATCATAAGTTTTTGAGATTTATAATAATTAAAACACCACAAACTAATAACTTAAAATAAAAAAAAACAACAGATAAAAACTGGACCAGTTCACACTTTATTAATCCAGACTGAACACTTTCGTCAATGGTATCTTTGACTTCATCAGAATAAAATCAATTAAACACATACACTATTTAAATGATTTATCCATTCACATGATACTAATTAACACAACTTAACAATTTAAAAGAGCCATTCTCAAAAACATGCTCCCTTCACAACACTTATTCTTGACAAAAGTTTAAAAACATTTCAACTGTCTACAAATAAAATAATAACTTAAAAGGCAAACTCAGACTTTGAGCTTGTTTAATATTTTCAAGCTTATACCCCCATGTCAGAATCTGTGAGCTAGTTCTTGGTGAACAATGTATATAGTCCCTGTCATTTGAACAACTGTGTGTGATCCTCAAAAACTGTGATTTTGGAATATTGTATATTAAATGCAGCGGATGGCAACCTTTTACTTGTAGAAGTTACTTTTTGTGAGAGTTTTTTTAATAAGTTGAAGTTTTGGTAGCATTGTCAGATGCCTTATTGATCATGATGTCCAAAATTAAATGGTATTTCAGTAAGGTCAGAATCTGCTGAAAAATGAATCCTCCATCTGTTTTCATTCAAATGTTGTAAAAATTCCCTCAGGTCTTAAAAGTCTGAAGTCCATACCATCAAGCAATCATCCAGAAATCTCCATCATTTATATATATATCACATATGAGTAGATTGTGGTATGGTTTGTAGACCAGCTGTTTCTCAAAGGAATTAATGGCTAGTGTTCCATAACCTGCATAATTAAGTGTGAATGATGTGCATTTCCATGATCCAAAAAAAAAAAAAACATGTTATTGCTAGGATATGTTCAGTGAGTGATGATAAAACCATATATATGAGATCGTATGTCTTTTCAGTCCAATCCCAAGAGACTCTATCCTAGCCCAGTGAGGCCTGCTTATATGTACAATGATTTCACATCAAGTAAGTACCACTTTTTGTCAATGTGTAATTTGTTTACCAAGTGTAAAAACCTGGGAGGAGTCCTTTACTCTGGATCTAAAACCTTTTAGTAATGGAGATAAACATGACTAGAAATTAGGTATCTCTTGCTAAAACAATAGGCATCCCCTCACCCTCATTTCTGCATAAGTCAGAAACTCATCTGAGAGTCTTTTAAAATCTAATATGCAGTCCAATGACAGTTTACAATAAAACTGACAATCATTCAGTTGCATGACAGCTTTGTTTCGATAGTAATCTTTAGTCATGATGACTATGCTTACACCCTCCCTTTACCTGCAGTAGTTATAAATATTAGTATTAGAATTAAATATGGGTGTACATACATGCTGGTACTATACCAACATTTAATGACTGCATAAATGTAAATTGTAACCCTGAATGAATTGCTTGGTTTGCAGACATTTTTAATGTTTTTATTTCTGAAAATGATTTGAAGTTGCTTAATGAAAAAATTGAACTGTGTACTTTATAGGATTGCATCGGAGTATCATATAGTGCTGGATATAGAAGCATTTTATGGAAAGCTTAATTTGAAGCTATTTTTCAAAACTTGGAGCAAACTGAACAAACATATGAACAAACTGGTAGTTTAGGTTTAGCAGCTAATTTTTAAATATTCAGACAATACAAAACAAACTATATGTTTAGGCTTCGAAAAACATATTTTTGACCACCTAACATCAAAACTGTTGCAGCTTTTGAAAGAGCTGTTCCAAAATAATTACACCCCCAGCAACATCATACTTATTTGTGCTAACCTTTTTTTTTTAAAGCAAAAGTGGAATCAGCCTGATTTGAACATTCATCCACTCTAGAATTATACCAGTATTTTAAATTTAAAATTCTAGAGAATGATTTGATATGTTGGGCCAGATTAGGTGTAGTCCACAAAAAAACTAAGAATACAAATTTAAGCCCTTCAGTTATGTCAAAGCTAGTCAATTAATGCAAAAATGTTTGTTTTGTCAACATTTCCACAGGGAATGTAATGCATTAGTGCAATATCAGAAATCCCACAGGGAGGCTACTTTTAGCTTTATAGGTATTGACAAGGCTAACTCTAGGTCACCTTATAGAAATGACAAGCTGTGATGTTTGCACATTAAAAAAACAGTCAAATTATAATATGTATGTGTGTATGTATGTATATATATATATTTTTTATATATATATATATATATATATATATAGTGTGTGTGTGTGAGTGAATATTATCAAATATCAAACTCTCAAAAGAGCAAATCTAAAAAACACAAAGTAATATTTGGGGCAAGGCACCTGCACTCCCCACACCCACAGCTAATTGTATATATCAACTCTAAAATTATACAGTAGCAGTGTAAGGGCAAAATCTCTGACCCCGCTGCAATGCAGTTTTGTGCATAAAGGAGCCGGCTGAAGCACCATTAAACACAACATTCACTTTTTTTGAGTGTTCATTCTTTTTCACTACAGCAAAAAGTGTTCTCTCATAGTATAGTTCACTCTCAAGAACTGTAACCATACATAGAGACATGCAGACACACACAAAATATATATTTTATAACAATTGTCATTAATAAATTTGTTGTTCCACCCACTATGTTGTAAGGTATTTAAAAATATACCAAGCTTCTCTTTTTACACAAAATATGTCATATTTCTATATAGGCAAAATTGTCTTGTGTAGATAACAAAACATCTTCAGCTTTTCCACCATGAACATGATGGGGGGGGGGGGTTATTCATAAAATCCCTATATCCCTTAGGTGCTCAAAGAACCACACACTGACATTCTGCATACCCTGTACAATGTAATATTTAGGGTGGCCGCATTTTAACAATTTACCATTTGACTATTATGGTACTGGAATATTGTCAAAACCTTGAGCTTCATCTGGAGAATGTAATAGTACTGATTACACTGAACTTCTGCTGTTGCTTTTGAGACAATTTTGCTGTACTGCAGTATAATTTGGAGACATCACTGCTGGAATCTGGCTCTGGAAGTGTTGGTCATCACATTTTTCCATTTGTATTTTCATCCATTCGGCCTAGTTGTGACTATTCTGGTTGCACTGCTTCCCGTATGGTTGATTTAGACCTATTTCTCTTGTACAGATGTCTGCAGTTTCTTCTACACAACTTGTCATATTCTCCCATGAAGTACACCTGACCTAAGCTAGCCTGTTTAATGCTAACTGCTGTGAACTTTCACAATGCTAATGCCATACTGATGTCAGTGCAGTTACCTGCTTTGTACCTGATGGGCAGCCCTAGCATCTCCAGAGCCAGCACTGCATTGTGTGATGTGACCATTCTTTGACTCAACAATGAAATTTGAGCAAGGGCTTGCTGTGTAGTGATCTATTGGAATACAAAATAGTTTAACTGAAAAGTCACTGTTCAGACAACTGATGGTATCAGATAATAGAAGTATGATAATACAGAAGATACATTGGGTATAGCACTTGATGTAGGTGTGCTTGTCACTCTATGAAGATGGTTGCTTTGCTGATGGGTGGTGTCTTTGTGCTGTCATATGAATGCAAATTAGGACATATCAGATGTTAGCACAACAGTAGATGCAGCTCCAGCATTGGCGGTTACAGTCAAGAGATACTGCAGTACAGCACGCAGACTACCAGAGGATACTGTAGTAAGGACACCATGGCTGTCCATAGATGTATACACGCATACAGCAACAACCCCTGAATAAAGTACAGAGCTAACATACTACTTCCACAACAACACCGAAAATATCACAGCCTTTAACCAACCATGAATGCTCATAGAATTGTATCCAAATACTTGTCATGGCACAACATATAAAGCAAGACAGTAAAGTCGGCCATCACTGCAAGTAACAGTGGGGTGTTCCGATATGATCATGTCATTAACCTGTCTATTGTGCAAGTATATCACAGGTATTGTACTATATAGCACATTGAAGGAAAACAATGAACTATGCACAGCTGAAACCATACTGAAACTGTATACCTCTTACTGCCATTTGCACAGAATCAAACACTATACTAAGCTAAGAACTCTAGCTAAACAGATAATCAGGTGACATGAAAGTCACATTATGAAAAAGCATCAGTCACTTCTTCTCAACTCACCTAAAAATTTCTGGGCAAAAGTCAACCTCCTGACTAATCCATCTAACACTCGCTTCCCCCTCATCTCATCTTGCAGTCTTGGATTTCACCTTCCACTTTGGTATACTTCTCATCTCTGATTCCATTAATAATCCCTTCTCTCTCTGTCCCCATGTTCCCACTTTACATTTCAAATCAATCACAGCTTAACACAAAGTACCACCACTTGAAGGATAAAAACTGACTCATCTGCTGGTCCCGACAGTCTTCTCCCATGGATCTAATTACTGTGTAAAGACTTTGTAGTCCCCCCTTTCACATTTATAATCTCTGTCTACTCAAAACATCATGCCTGATATCTAGAAAACAGCCATTGTTAAACCGCTCCCCAAAAAATCAAACCCATTTCATGCCACTGCTGTCATATCTCCATTCTTCCCACACTTGGTAAAATCCTTGAAAATTCATTTACAATCAACTCACCCATTACATCTCCCAGTATCATCTGCAATTCTCAAAACAACATGGCTTTGGGGCTGGTAGGAACACTTCTACAGCACTCTGGACACTTGCTGATAACATTCTCCTGACTATGGACAAAGCCGTCCTCACTGGCACCATCTTTATTGACCTCAACAGAACTTTTGATCTGATCAACCATAACATTCTGTTCAATCACCTAATTGAAATTGGAATTAGCCCAGATGCAGCTCCCTGGTTTAAAAATTATCTTTCAAATTTGTACTTCCCTGTTCGCTTTCAGAGTACCATCTGTAATTCAACTCCTTTACTTGAAGGAGACCCTCAGGGCTCCGTTCTGGCTCCCCTTCTTTTTTCCATTTTCATTAATAAACTACCATTTGACCTTTTCCACCCTTTCTCTCTTTCACTTTATAGTGATGACATGGTCCTATTTCACTCAAACCTAACAACCTTGGCCATACAATGACAACTACAAATTGACTTCCTTTCTGTTATCAAATGGCTTAATAACAAAAAGCTAATTCTGAACACTTCCAAAACTAAAACAATGGTGATTGGTACCTCTCCTTAATGGCAGAAGAACTCAAAATCACTTCTTATACATGACCAGCTTGACAACTCCCACTAATCAAGTCATCTCCTTCAAATACCTTGGTATGTGGCTTGATCCCACAATGAACTTTCACATTCTCTTAAAACAAATAAGGAAGAAAATAAACTCCCTCCTATTTTGGCCCTATAAAATTTCCATGTTTCTCTCCAGATAACCAGTAATGTCATAGGCAAAGAAATTCTACTTGCACAGCTTGAATATGGATGTCCACTGATGGTAGCACCATCCAAATAAACTCATCCACCATCTAAGCTAGAAGCAATTCTATCTGCTGTTTCATTATCCTCTTCTCTATTATTTTACATTTATTTATTTATTGATAAACTGGGTTGGCCCAACTGGGCCAGTAGCCCATTTTCAATGGAGACTCGAGAAAAGCTCCAGATTACAAAGAAATTTCATATTAAAATTCACACTCGAAAGCATTACAGTACATATACTAAATCACACTTCAGGATAGTACAAAGTTAGAGTACAAAAATGAAAACATAAAAAGTTAAAAAACGAATGCATAGTTCAAAAGCAAATAGCATTTGTCTAGAGAGATGTACAGTAATATACATCACAATATTCAAGTCTTCACTATGGAGAGGATGAGTTAACCAGGTAAACAATAGGTGCAAGTTTAAAAATAGGGAGAGAGTATTTTAAATTTTCAAGTGGTGGGAATATGAAGCAAGAGTGAAGTTGAGTTTAGGTTGGGTCATGGCAGGGGCAAGTCTTGGTGCTGAGAAGACATAGTTTAAATTATTTTTTAAAAGTATAGTGGGTGGGTAATGGAGCAAATGTGTAAAGGAAATTTGTTCCAAGCTTGGGCAATAGAGTATTTATACAGAAGCTTACCCACTTTTTTTGGATGGTAAATATCTAAATTTTGCTGGTTAGAAGTATGTATGGTCCAAGACTGGGTGTAGGGGGATACAAGGGAGGATAGACCAGGGCATGAAGATGATTTGTATAGAATAGTAGTGTGTAATATTTGAAATTGTAATAGCAAGAGTTGTTGGGGGAGTTCAAGCCATTGACGAGCATTTAGTGCTAGGCAGTGGTATTAGTTGTAAGGAGAGTTCTTAATGAATCAAGCTATTTTGTGGTATGTTTGTTGAAGTTTGAGCAAGGTTGTGGACTGAATATTAGTTAGAATAGGGGCAGTGTATAGCAGGGAGTGGAGGAGAAGTGCCTGGGCAAGGAAGAGTCTGGTGTTGGAGTTTAGGAATTTTCTGTTGGGATATAGTAAGCCATGTTTCTGGTAAGTTTTTTTGATACACTGAAGTAAGTAAAGGTTAAACTTATGTTCATCATCAATGATGACACCTAGGAGCTTTGTGTGAAGTTCAGGTTTTATGATAGTGTTATTGGAGGATGTAATAGTGAAAGTAGATTTGTGATGAGACCGGGAACAAGGGAGAAAGAGCAAGAGTTTGGTCTTTTTAGGGTTGGATGAGTAGATTATCAGACAGTCATTTTTCAGTAGATAGAAAGGTATTTTGGGTTAGGGTAAGAAGTTCAGAGATATTGCTGGAGGTGAAGATGAGAGTTATGTCATCTGCATTTTGGATGAGGGAGGATTGTTGACAGGATGTGTATAGTTCATTAGTGAATATATTAAACAGGGGGGGATCCAAGAGAGAACCTTGTGGAAACCCAGATGGTACTGGAATATAGGGAGAGCAGGATGAGAGCCATCTGACAGATTGCTGCCTACAAGAGTGAGAGCTAGAGAACCAGGCTAGGGAGGTAGCAGATAGGTTGAGATTAGCCAGTTTGGTTAGCAGCATAGGGTGAGAGACCATATCAAAAGCTTTGAATAGGTCAAGAAAGAGAAAGGATATGAGTTAGTTATTGTCATGGGCCTCAGCGATAGCATGGGTAAATGATAGAAGGGCAGTAGTTGTGCTATGGTTAGGGTGGAACCCATGTTGAGTGGGAGTGAGAAGGTTATGCTGGAGGAGATAGTTGAGAAGCTGTGAATGAATGTATTTTTCAAGTATTTTAGAGTAAGGGGATAGGATGGTGATGGGTCTATAGTTCAATGGGTCAGTTTCCTCCTTTATGGAGGGGGATTGTGAAAAAGTATTTCCAATTGAGAGGAACAGTGGCTTCTTGAATTGACCTGTTGATAAGAATGCATACAGGATAGGCTATAGGTTCAGCAGCTACATTGAAGAAGCTAGAGAGGAGATTGTCTGTGGAGGGAGAGCAGGGTTTTAGCTTCAGAAGAAGTGTTTTGATGTAAGAAGTGGGAACAGGTTGAAAGGAGAAGAGGTTTTTATTGAGTGGGTGGGGGAGAAGGGGGGGGAATAGGGTTAGAGTTGGAGGGAGGGAGTTTTTGGATCGTAGCAGTCTCTAGTTGAGAATTATTTGGGAAAGGGGAGGTTGGAAGGGTGGCCAGGAGAAAGAATATTGCTTAGAGTCGACCAGAACTTACATGGGTTGGATTTGCCATTGAGTTGGGCAGAGTTGTAGTAGGTTTTTTGTCTTTATTGACTTGTTTCTTGACAAGATTCCATAGTTCTCGATAATTCTGTAACAGGGAGAGTTCTCTTTTTTAAAACCAGGCTTTCAAAGCACTAGCTCTTTTGTGCATAAGGGATCTAGTATCCTTGGTAAGCCAGAGAGCATAGTTGATTTGATTCTAATTCTCCTGGATTGGGAAAGGGAGCTGAGGGTGTCCAGGAAAATGCTATTGAATTTACTCACTGCATCATTAAGAGGGAGATGCCAAAGGATGGACCAGTCAATATTAGACAGTATGGAGTTAAATTGAGTGGTATTGAAGTTAGTAAGTTTACGAAATTATCTGTAAAGGTGGGATTTGGGTGTTTGATTAGAGTGCCTTAGAATAGAGGTGAGGAGGTGATCACTTAGGGAGTCTGAAAAGGTAGATGGGCTATGGTAGAGATTTGGAAAGTTAGTGAGACTCCAGTCAATGGTAGAACCGAAGGACAAGGTTTTATGGACGTGGATGAGGGATGTTATCAATTGATTGAATCCATGAATGTTTATACTAAATTCTGTAGAGTCACTTGTAAGCCTGGACCAGTCTATATTGACATCTTCGAGGATGAGGGTTTCATAGTGTATGTTATGGGTAAACCAGGATAGGATATTTTCTAAGGTGGGGATATTGTTTCCAAGGGGGATATAAATGGAAGTGATAGCAAATGTCTTATGTGGGTTAAGGGGACAGTTTAGGAGTAGTAGTTCAGCTGGATGGAAGTCAGGGATAGAGACGGTTATAGGTGAGAAATGTAGGCTGTCTACGTAGAGGATGGTTTATCCGCCCCCTTTTTAGGGAATCTATCACAGTGGTATATATTATAGCCAGGTGGGAGAATTTTATTGTTTGTGATGTGAGGTTCGGGCCAGGTTTCAGATATGGATAGAATGTGAGGGGAGGTATGGGCTATCAATGTGTGTAGGTCAGTGATTTTGTTAGTGAGGTTTTGTAAATTTAGTCAGTAGGTACTTAGGTTTTTATATAAGGAAGAGTATGGGCTGGGTGGAAGACGATGGATTAAAGTATGATGGGAGTGGGAGGTGGAGGGAGTCTTACAGGGTATGTGGCTGAGAGGGGAGGAGCATGAGCCTGGGTTGGGGTGAATGTCGCTAGAGACATGTCTCTACTATCCTTTATTTCCCTAACTCTTTAGTATTTTCCTTCTCAACATTTGAATATAATTAAGTCCCATTATGCTATGTACCAATCTTATTTTTCCTAATGTATTGTGATACATTATTGTACTGTTGATCTAACTAACTTGTGATATTAAATGTTTTGTGTACTTGGAGCTTTTCTCCTCGGGCCTCCACTGAAAAAGGACATGTATCCAGTTAGACTAGCCCGGTCAACAAATGTAAAATAAAAATGTAAAATAAATAAAATAGAGAGGAGAATGTTATTAGTAAAAAATGTGAGTGGAGAAAATAGTAAGAGATGGTTATAGAGTTTAGTTTTGGATTTGCAGATGAGCGAATAGTTTTGATGAATGGTTAGTTTATGCAGTTGATAGAGACATTGAAGAGGGGGGGGAAATGATAAAGGAGCAGGTAGAAGGAAGAGTTACAGAGATACTTGAGGTAGGGAAGTGAATTTGAGGGTGGGGTAGGAGGGAGTCATAGGAGGTTAGAATAGATAGGAGTATGAGACATGGAGTGGTAAAGAAAATATATATATTAGAGTATGTGATAGATTGGAAGTCGGAAATGATGTATTGCAATTATGGGTGGTGAAAGGCCGGGAGTGATTCTAGGTAGGACATGGGTTGTGAGTGGGTGAGCAGGCAGGAAGGGGTGGGATTGGATAGTATATATGTAATTGATGTGGAGGCGGGTGGGAATGCGGGTAGGGTAGTGAAGGGAGCCCGAGAGTAGCGAGGGCAAACAGAGAGGTGCTACACCACACCCAAGGAGGGAACTCTGATGAGTAAGCAGCTATGTTTGTCAGAAGTGGGAACAGGAGAGGCAGAGGTGGGGGGGAGTAGAGGAGCCCAGGACAGATAGTCTGAGAAAAATCTGAAGGAAGGAGTCAGTAGTACAGTGAAAGATACTGGAGATTGGCAGAAGGAGTTAGTATTGCAAGAGGGATAGTTCAGTGTAGGAGAGACCAGAGAAGAGAGGGAGGGGGTATAACCGACAGAGAAGTTTAAGAGTCAAAAATTGTTGCAGAAAGGTAGAAGAGTGGGGGGATGAGGGTAGAAGAAGAGGCAGGGAGTGGCCTGAAGATGTGAAAGAGAGTAGCCTACACAGGAGCAACAGTTCAGGTATCAAAACTAGTGCACTTAGGACATACCTAAACAGTCTATGATAAATGGCAGGAGGCACCCATGAAGAGGATTCAACTGAAGGTATTTTCCAGCAGGGTAGATCTGTGGGCTTTGCAGGAGTGAAGTAATTAGTAACCTAAAAAAATAAAAAAAGAAAAGAGGGGTTAGGGAGTAATGGAACCCAGAGAATGTGATACAAAGAGCTGTACTAGTATTAGTGTGTATGGGGGGTATTGTAGGTAAAATGGCGTGAGGTGTGTGAGTGAGAGGGTGCTGGTTAGGGATACAAATGACTGTGCACTTGGAGAAATGGTATGAGAGGTGCTCTAGGTGGAATTAGGGGTGCTGTTTGGATTCAGTGGGTGGAATTATGGAGTGAAAGTATGCAGGCAAATTGAGCTGCTGATGGAAATCTAAGGGCAGCAGCTGAAGAGAGAAGATGACCAAAGAGGAGTAAGAACAACAGAGCTAATGAAAGAAATACAGGGAAAAATACTGTACAGTTAAAAGCAAAACAAATACATGTAATTTAGGAACTCTCTAAAGCAGGTCAAATAATATTGTGAAGGTTGCCAGCCTAGCCAGATAGAATGTTGTAGATAATTCTGTCATCTGTAAATATTACTGTAAACCACAGGCTTGTTGTTTTAAATGGCAAAAATAGTATTACATGTGGAACTGAAAAAAATGTAACAACAGTACACTCTGCTGTAAGGATGCTAAGTCAAGCATTTTATAACTGTCTTTGATCTTTAAAGTTGGCTACTGCCAGTCTACATGAAGGAATTCTTGCTATTGTTTTAAGGCCAGATTTAACGGCCAGAATAAATGTTCTTAATGGCTTTGCTTCCTGACCTGGTGTGAGTTTACTAAAGAATGTAGCCTGTTAGCCTGGGAACCCAGGAAAGTGTGATGAATGATGTAATGGGAACCAGGAGTGTGATTTTAAAAAAACACAGAGAATCAGGGAGCATTAAGCATTTTTGTCTTGACTATCTAACTCATCATCACTGTCTTGCTCTATATGTAAGTTTATCTTAGACTTGTGTTTTCTCTTAGAAATAGCTAGAAACTAGAAAGATCAGACTGTTTTTCTGTGATGTCAGAACTGTACTACTGAATTATTTTAAGTATTTCTCTGTGATCTCTGAACTCTTGACTAGCACTGTGTAGTAAAAAGTATTGTCTTGTGTTTTTATTTATTATTAAAGATTTTAAAACCTTTCAACTGTGGCTGTTTTTATAGATAATTTAAGCTCTCTAGAGTACTTGCATGCCTTTGGTAAAATTGTACAAAGCCACTCCAATAGCTTTAGTCGTGGGCTATACTACCAATTGGATAATAATATTGCACAGTAATAATTGGACATCCTTGTAAGGGCCTTTGAGTAGCTGATAAATAGCTGGGTGGTGGCAGTGATTTCTACTGTATAGTCTGGGTAAAAGTTGCGCAGCTGGAGAACCTGTGCCAGCCTTTCCCAGGAGTATCTGTGCGGTTGTATAAACCCTTCTCAAAGTGTGTGTGTGTGTGTGTCAGCTACTTGGGCAGGGGCACGAAGCACTGGTTGGACAGGGAAGGTGCTGGAGATTTTAGCTTGTCCACTAGGCTGAGATTTGGACCTTATAGCTGTGCCAGTGGGGATTCTTAATGGGGACCTGGAGAGTGAAGGAGTGACTAGCCCTGGACTGACTGTGATATCTGTGCGCTGTTAAGGGAAATTGCACTTTACTGTGTGTATTTGTTATCCTTTCCTCATATATGAGATGCCCCTCACTGGTGTTGGTGTTGAGGATTGAAGCTCCTTGATTGCTGGGCCAGGGCACGGGCATCACTTATTAATTGTTTGGTAGTGGAGGGATATCCACACCACATATTAATTGGTTGGCAAATACTAATTGGCTTGTAGTGGTGTGGGTAGAGTGAATTCCTGTAGCTTGCGTACAGTGAGATCTGAAGGTGTTTTGTACTCTAAATCAGCCATGCAGTGAATACTCAGAGTTCTTTTGGTGGCTTAGTCAGGGTGAGCAGGCA
This sequence comes from Protopterus annectens, assembly GCF_019279795.1. Classification (NCBI taxonomy): domain Eukaryota; kingdom Metazoa; phylum Chordata; order Ceratodontiformes; family Protopteridae; genus Protopterus; species Protopterus annectens. The sequence goes on along the minus strand of NC_056743.1, from coordinate 776,158,741 downwards.
GCATGTCAGCAGAGGAGTATGGAAAGCTGACAGGGAACCAGCTGGCTGAGATGTGCCAGGCTAGAGGACTGGTGCATGGAAACCTGACTAAGGCAGACCTGATTGCAGCCTTGGTTACAGCTACATCAGAAAACAGCAACCAGGAGGACAATCAGACTGACAGTGGAGATATGATACCCTCGGAGAATGGACAGCTCAACCTTTCTGCAGAGGACTTAAAAATACATCTGGAGCTAAAGAGACTTGAGTTGGAGGCCAGGCATTTGGAGATAGAAGCTGAGGAAAAGGAGCGGCAGAGGAAGCATGAGAGGGAAATGTTGACTCTTTGCCAGAATCATGGCGGTAATGGGGAAAGGGAGTAACTGGACCCCAGAAGCACAAAAGGTCAGTAAATGTCTTCTGCAATTTAAAGAGGGGGATAGATTTGATAGTTTCATTCATATGTTTGAGAGGGTATGCAAACAGTATAGTGTTGACCAAAGGCTCTGGGTTTGGTTCCCGACCCCCTTACTCCATGGTAAAGATGTAACTGTTTTGTCAAAAATGTCTGACATTGCATGTTTTGATTATACTGCTGTTAAAAATCACTTGTTGGAATTGTTTAAGCTAACACATGAAACATATAGGAAAAAGTTTTGTGAGCATAGACACAAGGCAGATGAAAGTGTGTGTGAATATGTTGCTGAACTGAGCACTTATTTCCATAGGTGGGTGAGTGGATGTCAGATCACCACTTTTGAATGGCTGGCAGACCTTTTGGTGAGGGAACAAGCCCTTAGCACTTTGCCTGAGGACACGAGGATCTGGTTAGCTGATAGACAATGTGCTACTTCAGATGAGTTGGGGAAGAAGGAAGACCTATACCTGGTAAGCAGTGCAGCCCTGCACAGGAAAAAGACCACCCGTACTGCTCATGGGTCTAAAGGAACCCATGGTGGGCAAGCCTAGACTGCCCCAACAGAATCTGCAAGTAACAGGGAAAGCCACTAGTCCAGGTACATGTCCAGGAACTAGGGTCAAATGTTTTGAAATCAACCAGTGGGGCCATGTAGCATACAGGTGTCCATGGAGGCAAGGTGGGGAACAAAAGGTGAGAGAGCCAGCAAGTGGAAAGACAAAATGCCAGTAGTAGGTTGTCTTGGGACAACAAGGGTACCAAACTACCACCAGAGGTTATAGCCTATTGTGAATGGAAAAGAGGCCATTGCCAAGAGGGACACAGCCTCTGATATAACCATTGTAAAGCCTACAATGGTTACAGAGGAGCACTACTTGCCTGGACAGTCTACTCCAGTCAGGGCTGTAGGAGGGGTCCCATTCCAAATACCTTTGGCTAGGGTTCACCTTGACTGGGAGGGTGGAAAAGGAAGCAAGCAAGTCGGTGTGTTTGAGGATATACCTGCAGATGTTCTGATAGGGAATGATTTTGATAGTGCAGTACCCTGTGCTTGTGCAGTTACACACAGTCAGGCTTGGAAACAAGCAGGTATGTCTGGTAGCCTGGGGAGACCCAGACAGACTGCCTACTTGCAGCCAGGACTGGTGAGGTGGTTACTTCAGGGAGGGAGCTACCCTGTTGCCGTGAGACTGAAGGTGAGCTACAGCTGCTTGGGGGGTACGGATGGTCCCTTGGACAGAGTAATTGCAAAGTTAGAGGTGAGTAGTAGTACCCAGGCTGACAGTGAGGTACCACTTTCAGAGGATGCCAGACTTCCTGTGGAAGGGAAGCTGGGAAGGGTTACAAGGAGAGAGTTGAGACAGGCTCAGTTCTCAGACCCTACATTGCAAGGCCTGAGGCAGGTAGCTAGGGAGGCACCTGATTCTCAAGGAAAGGGGGAATCTGTATACTGGGACAAAGGGTTACCATACAGAGAGTGGACCCCTGAGGGAGGGCTAGAAGGTGAGAGAGTACAGCAGTTGGTAGTGCCTAGAACCTACCATCTGGCACATTTAGCCATAGCCCATGATATTCCCTTTGCAGGTCATACAGGCATAAAATGTACAAAGAGGCATATTATGCAGAACTTCTACTGGCCTGGAATTTCCAGAGATGTAACAGGGTATTGCAGGACCTGTGAGCAGTGCCAAAAGGTAGGCAAGACAGAATACAAGGTGAGAGCTCATTTGATGCCTTTGCCTGTGATTGAAGAGTCATTTTAGAGGATAGCTATGGATATTGTGGGTCCTCTGATTACCCCAAGTTCCACATGGAAAAAGTATATCCTAGTGGTAGTGGATTATGCTACACGATACCCTGAGGCAGTGGCTTTGTCCTCCATTGAGGCAGAGAAGGTGGCAAATGCTGTGGATTTTCAGCAGGGTAGGTTTCCCAAAAGAAATACTGACTGACAGAGGTGCCAATTGGTTTCCTAAAAGAAATACTGACTGACAGAGGTGCCAATTTCATGTCAGACCTGCTGTCTTGTCTGTGGAAGTCCTGTGGGGTGAAGCACATGAAAACCACCCCCTACCATCCCCAGACTAATGGTCTTGTTGAGAGGTTAAACTCTACAATCAAGGCCATGCTATGGGCATTTGCAGATCAGTTTAAGAGGGAGTGGGACAAATATTTGCCCCATCTGTTGTTTGCTTACAGAGAGGTTCCCCAGGAATCCACAGGTTTTTCACCCTTTGAGTTGCTGTATGGGCATAGGGTGAGGGGACCTCTAGATTTAATTTGAAATGAGTGAGAAGGTGAGTACGAGTCTCACAAAGAGTCTGTGGCATACACCCAAAACCTCAGGACGAGGCTCAGGGAACTCATGGGCTTGGCCCAGGCGAACCCACCAGAAGCCCAAAAACAGAAAAAGGTGTGGTATGACAGGAATGCTTGAGCTAGGGAATATGCTGTGGGGCAGCAGATAATGGTTCTCATTCCTGTCAGACACAACGAGCTGCAAGCAGCATGAGTGGGACCCTACAATGTGGTAAGAAAGGCAAGTGATGTTAACACATTTGGTGGAAATGCTTGGCAGAAGGCAGGGGCACAATTTGTACCATGTTAACATGATGAAACCTTACCATGAAAGGGAGGTCCTTATGCTGAGCATTTGTAGTGGATTGCAGGAGGAGTCTGAGGGAGATCTAGGGACTGATCTCCTCAGTGAGGCTTGGGCTGACACCTCAGTGGAAGTGGTAGCAATGTCCCAGCAGCTATCTCCCACCCAGGTTCAAGAAATACGAGCAGTGTTGCAGGAATATGGGGACATGTTCACTGGGAAACCAGGGTGCACCCACCTGGGGCAGCACCAGGTGGATACAGGACCCCAAAGGCTTATTAGGGAGGCCCCTTATAGAGTGCCTGAGAGAATCAAACAGATTCTGAGGGAGGAGGTACAAGAGATGTTGGAACTAGGGGTGATTCAAGAGTCCAACAGTCCCTGGGCCTCCCCAGTGGTGCTGGTGCCAAAGAAGGATGGCAGCACCAGGTTCTGTGTGGACTACAGGAAATTAGATAGTCACACAGAGTCAGATGCTTACCCCACGCCTTGTACAGATGAGGCCCTAAAGCAGCTGGGTGGGGCTAAGTATCTTACAACCATTGATCTTACCAAGGGTTACTGGCAGGTGCCCTTGACTCCCAGTGCTAGAGAGAAGTCAGCCTTTTTGACTCCTTTTGGCTTGTATGAGTTCACAAAGATTAACTCTGGGATGAAGAATGCCCCCGCAACTGTCCAGAGGCTGGTAGATCATATCCTAGCAGAACAGTTTGCCCTTGCTTACCTAGATGATATTGCCATCTACAGCCATTCCTGGTCAGAGCACCTTCAGCATGTCAGGGAGGTGCTGGGCAGACTACAGAAGGCAGGGTTGACCATTAAGCCGAGCAAATGTCAGGTGGGTATGACAGAGGTCTCCTATCTAGGATATAGTGTGGGGAGTGGTAAAATAATGCCAGAACCTGCCAAAGTGGAAGCCATTCAGGCATGGCCTGCACCTGGTAGCAAAAAGCAGGTGAGGGCAATTTTAGGGACAGCAGGGTACTACAGAAAGTTTGTCCCCAGTTATAGTACCATAGCTGCTCCCCTCACAGACCTAACATGGTTAAACAGAGCCAGCCAGCAAAATGCCAAGTTGCTAAGATGGAGCCAAGGGTTGCAAGCATATATGTCAGTGCAGCACTGCAGTGGGATTAGCAGTGCCATTGCAGATGGGTTCTCAAGCCAGGGAAATGGGTAAGGTATACTCCGGGGGGGGGGGATGTGAAGGCTGCCAGTCTAGCCAGATTGAATTTTATAGATAATTCTGTCATCTGTAAATATTGTCTTAAATGGTATAAATAGTGGGTTCAGGAACCTAGGCAGCAAGACATTTCACCTGTGGTACATTTGACTGGGGACAAATGGCTGAAATTACATTCAGCTGCAGAGAAATATGGCTATTTGCAAATTCCCTGTGGGCAAAGAGAAGAATGTGTTGCCATACCTACAACTTCAATAACCAAATGCACAGGGGGGAAACAATGTCCATGGTCCCCAAGGGAGCATGAGACAGCAGGCAATATGGCAGACATAAGCAGCAGGCAGGCCAGAGGGCATGTCAGTGGCAGTAAAAATGCAGTGCACAATGAGCAGTGCCTTTATAATCAGTGTGTGTGGACCACTACCCTCTTCACAGTGTCTAGGGAACATTACCTAAAATGCACACTGAAGCATAAATGTGACTACAGAACCAGGCAGGATTTTCTGCATGCTGTAGCACACTTCTACATGACTTAGTCACACAAGTATGTACTGTACACTAAGCACAACAATCATTACTTCTTCTGCCTCCATGCATTTGGTTATTAAAGCTGTGGGCATGGCAGTATGTGCTTCTCTTTGCCCACAGGAAATTTACAAACAGCCATATTTCTCTGCAGCTGAATGTCACTTAAGTCATGTGTCCCCAGCCAAAATGTACCACAGGGAAATGTCTCGCTGCCTAGGCGCCTGAACCCAAAAATAGTGTTACATGTGGAACTGAAAAAATGTAACAACAGTACACTCTGCTGTAAGGAAGCTAACTCAAGCTTTTTATGACTGTCTCTGATCTTTAAAGTTGGCTCCAGCCAGTCTAGTTGAAGGAATACATGCTGTTGTTTTAAGGCCATATTTTGCATGCATAAATGTCCTTATTGGCTTTGCTTCCTGACCTGGTGTGAGCTTACTAAAGAATGTAGCCTCTTACCCTGGGAACCCAGGAAAGTGTGATGGATGATGTAATGGGAACCAGGAATGTGATTTTAAAAAAAGAGAGAATCAGAGAGCATTGAGCATTTTTGTCTTGACTATCCAACTCATCAGCACTGTCTTGCTCTATATGTAAGTTTATCTTAGACTTGTGTTTTCTCTTAGAAATAGCTAGAAACTAGAAAGATTAGACTGTTTTTTTCTATAATGTCAGAACTGTACTACTGAATTATTTTAAGTATTTTTCTGTGATCTCTGAATTCTTGACTAGCACTGTGTAGTAAAAAGTATTGTCTTGTATTTTTATTTATTATTAAATATTGCGTTGTTGCCTCAAAGTAAGACACTGTCCAGTTCGATTCTCAGCTAGAGCCTCTTCTGCGTGGAGACATGCGTGAATGGGCGTACCTTCGTTGAAGGTTGTGCATCAGGGCTGGTAACTTGGCATGCAAAAATCAACTACCAATCATTAGCGGACCGAAGTTCCAGTGTGGCGACCCCTTACCGGGAAAAGCTGAAAGGCACAACAACAACAACATTAAATATTTTAAAACCTTTCAACTGTGGCTGTTTTTTATAGATAATTTAAACTTTCTAGTGTACTTGCATGTCTTTGGTAAAATTGTACAAAGCCACTCCAATAGCTTTAGTCATGGGCTATACTACCAGTTGGATAATAATATTGCACAGTAATAATTGGACACACTTGTAAGGGCCTTTGAGTAGCTGATAAATATTAGCTGGGTGGTGGCAGTGATTTCTACCGTATAGTCTGGGTAAAAGGGGCACAGCTGGAGAACCTGTGCCAGCCTTTTCCAGGAGTGTCTGTGTGGTTGTATAAACTCTTCTCAAAGTGTGTGTGTTTGTGTGTCCGCTAGTTGGGCAGGGACATGAAGCACTTCTTGGACAGAGAGGGTGCTGGAGGTTTTAGCTTGCCCACTAGGCTGAGATCTGGACCCTATAGCTGTTGCAGTGGGGAGTCTTATTGGGGACCTGGAAAGCAAGGGAGCGACCAGCCCTGAACTGATTGTGATCTCTGTGTGATCTTAAGGGAAATTGCACTTTACTGTGTGTATTGGTTAGCCTTTCCTCCTATATGAGAAGCCTCTCACTGGTGTTAGTGGTGAGGATTGAGGCTACTTGATTGCTGGGCCAGGGCACGGGCGTCACAAATATAACTATAGGTATCAAGTACAATAGACTACAATATCTAGTACAAACAGGAAGCAGCTACTTCATGTACATATACGTACCTTGAATATTGAAAAACATTCAGTAACCTTATGCATCACTTACAAGAGAATGTAACAAATTAACTCTATAGCTTAAGACCTTTCAATGTTCAAAGCTGTTCTGTTAGCATAAATTAACTCATTCACTCTGGAGCAGCTCAGAAAAAGCTGCCTGCTTTATTCCACCATAGGAACAACAGTGCAGCCTGAGCTCATTTTCAGAAAATCCATTTCTAATACCATACAGAAAACAAATGCTCATAACTCTTTAACTATAAGAGCTAGACTAAAACTGTAAAAGCAAAAGTTGTTCAGCAGACACTGACCTTTCCAACAGTGTAAATGCTGATAGTGCATATCAAAGTCATTATTAAATATTTGGCAAGGAATGTAGATATTGTGCATATTTTTTACCTTTTTGGAAAAGCAAAGCACAATATCTTGGTCAATGTACCATGTAGACCCATACAGTTTGTATTGAATTTGTTAGTATGAATATCAGTTTTAAAATGATACCTTAACCATTACTTTGTGATGCTCCTTTATGGAGATATTCACAGAAATATGATTAATGTAATATTTCTCATAATTGATAAATAAACAAAGCATAACATTTCATCACCTGTAACTGACAGAGCCTACATAGTGTAGATGTGCATCTGAATGTCAGCTTCAAAATGATGCATCATTTGTGTGATCACCAGGCTCCCTTGCAAAGAAATGGGCATAATAATGAGAAGTATTGGAAATGTATAATTTTTATAATCATACAAGACTAAACAAACTGTGATATCTGTACATGTGTACAGTGTACAGACACAGTTATTTTACCATGTTGTAAGGAGTAACACTGTCTTCAAAATGAGGTATTACTTGGCACACTGACATGCTCCCTTGCAAAGTTATTTACCAAAATATGAAAAAATCATAATTTCCATAACCTAACTCCAAAACAAACTTTGATGTCTGCACATGTGTACAAAATACAGGCACAATTATTTTACCATGCTGGAACCAGCAATACTGTCTTCAAATGAGGTAGTACTTAGCACATTCAGATGCTCCATTGCAAAGTTATTTACCAAAATATGAAAAAAAAATCATAATTTCCATAACCTAAGTCCAAAACAAACTTTGATATCTGTACATGTGTACAACATACAGGGACAGTTCTGTTACCATGTTGGACTTATCAATACTGTCTTCAAAATGAGGTATTAGCACATTGAGATTCTCCCTTGTGAAGTTATTTACCAAAATATGAAAAAAATTCATAATTTCCGTAACCTAACTCCAAAACAACTTTGATATCTGCACATGTGTGCAACATTCAGGGACAGTTCTTTTACCATGTTTGAACTATCAATACTGTCTTCAAAATGAGGTATTATCTAGCACATTCAGATTCTCCCTTGTGAAGTTATTTACCAAAATAAAAAAATCTTAATTTCCATAACCTAAGTCCGAAACCAACTTTGATATCTGCACATGTGTACAACATACAGGGACAGTTCTTTTACCATGTTGGAGCTATCAATACTGTCTTCACAATGAGGTATTACGTAGCTTAATCAGATCCCTTGCAAAGGTATTTACCAAATTATGAAAAAAGTCATAATTTCCATAACCTAACTCCAAAACAAGCTTTGATATCTGCACATGTGTACAACATACAGGGGCAGTTATTTTACCATGTTGGAACTATCCATACTGCCTTCAAAATGAGGTATTACTTAGCACATTCAAATGCTCCCTTGCAAAGTTATTTACCAAAGTATGAAAAAATAATAATTTCCGTAACCGGAGTCCTAACAAAACTGATATCTGTACATGTGTACAGTATTCAGAACCAGTTTTACCATGTAGACACATGATTGTAACTATACACATTCTTGGTGTAGCCAACATACTGATGGATGGGTACATGTAAAGAGAAAAAGCAAGGTAAGGACCGCCACTGCACTAATGAACCCAAGACAGACATGGGATTTCAGTGGCAGGCAAGGCCATCTGATCTGTCTGATAGCTGTGCTGGCTACCCACTCTGACAGCTGCTACCAATGCAGTCTTATGACCTCCTTCAGTGTCAACAGTCTGCCTTGTCTGTTCCATTTTCTCTTTACATGTGTCCATTCAGCAAATGACCTAAGGGATCAGGTTCTGTATTAGTAAGACCTTCCTGTCATCTAAACTGTACACATGCCTGATAAAACCAGACTAAAAAAAGAAGTATTGCAGGATGGTCCATGATATATTCGATTGTACGTGGTAGTACTATCCTGAAACAGTTGTTCTTTCTCAGCATCCTCACCAGCTCCTTACCACAGTTAATTGCCAAACTCAGGAAAATATATTTTACAAAACACATTTCATAATAGAGTTTTACTTACTATGCTGGTCCTACTTGGGCATGGGCATTTTCCAGTCTTCTCACAAGCTGCATGTTACCAACCTGCATAGCTCTTCTCACACCATTGTGGAGGTCAGTCAAGAACAGCGCAATGCCCTCCTCAGGTAGGTGAACACCATCCCTTCTGACAGGTGAACATCTTCCGCGGTGATGCTGTCATGGCAGATTGTAGATCCACCGACCCTGTGCATCAAGCCATGCATGAACCCATTCTGTAAACATCTGGCCTTGTGAGCTTCCCATTGACTGTTTGCTGTTTTGCATATCTGTCGAGGAATTATATCAGACCACACAAAATGACAACGTGGCCACCAAGACTGCAGATGTTCAAAAATTGTTGTGATTTGAAACTGTAGCCTTCCGAGTCATTGACTGATGACATCATTCCCTCCAATGTGCAGCACAAGAATGTTGGGCTCAGGGTAGATGGAACACTTCTCTTCCAACAACTCCAGTACTCCGCTCCAATGCATACCTCTTCTTGCAATCCAGTATACCTTCACACTGGATGTGGGGAAGCTCAAGTTGTACCAGTTTTCAGTTTTGGAGGCATGGCTGGCAGCCCAGTGAATGTAGGAATGGCCACATACCCACACTGTCACTTGTCATTCTACTGGTCATGAAGCCATGTCAGTGTCAGAAGGTGGACAAACCTGCAGAGGAAAGAAAATGCAAACAGATTACCACTGATGTTTGACAGATGTATTGGAAGACTAGATATATGTGTATATCATATGTATTACCTGGTTAGCTTATCCAAATCTTCCATCCTATCCACAGGGGCAGTATTCTTTGCATTAGGTACATAAGTGGTGATGACACTTCAGAGGTACATACCCACTACCTGTGAAAACAGCAAATTACACACAATGGCTGACAAGAGGGCACAGAAAGGGCACATGTAAATGGAAAAAGCAGGGTAAGGACCGTCACTCCACTAATATGCTGAGGACAGACATGGGGATTCAAGTCATAGATGTCTGAAGAATCCCATACCTGTGCTGGCTACCAGCTCAGACTGCTGGTAGCAGCAATGACTCCCGATTGCATACAGTGCCAGCACTCCGCCTTACCTCTGCCTTTTCCATTTACATGTGTCTTTTCGGCAATGGCCATAAGGACTGAAAGGGGGGAGGTAATGTAAACCCTCTTGCACTGACCTACATACATTTACTACACCTGTAGGGAGGGAGACTGAGTGGAGAGCTACACCACTTTCCAGTGATTCCCATAACAGCAGAAGATACAGTCTTACCTTACCTGAAATACTGCCTGGGCGGACACTGACAAGGGGGCACAGAAAGGGCACATGTAAAGAGAAACAGCAGGGTAAGGACCACCGTTCCAATAATATGCCAAGGACAGGCATGGGGCTCCAGCTGGTGGTTATCTGAAGTGTCCCATGCCTGTGCTGGCTGCCCACTCAGACTGCTGAAACCACTATTGTCTCGCGACTTCCTTCAGTGTCAGCAGTCTTCCTTACCTCTGCCTTTTCTCTTTACATGTGCCCATTCAGCAATGGATCTAAGGGATGAGGGATGGAAGTAAGTCACTAATTGCTGCCCTGACCTTCATACATTTACCACCCTCACCTACATACATTTACTACACCTGAAGCGAGGGAAACTGAGTGGAGAGCTACATCAAGGCAACATGTCAAAAGACCAAGACTGACCCAGGCTTTGTCTTTTTGCATGTGTCCTTTCCCAGGGGGAAACATACCACCACAGTGTTACCCCCAAGGCCATGCTTACCTAGGACAGCAGCACTATGGGGCTGAGCTGAAGAATCTCAAAGTTCCCAATCGCGATCTAGGTGGATCACAAGATCCATGGTGGCTGGGTATGCCCCCCGCGATGCATCCACCAACACAAGAGCAGTTAGCAAAAAAGACTGGAGAGAGACCTTCCTGGCCTTGGTGCTGAAGGGCTTGGCTGGTAACTGAAAAGGGGGCACAGAAAGGGCACATGTACATGGAAAAACCTGTGTGAGGCACTCTGCTTTACCTCTGCCTTTTCCATTTACATGTGACCTTTCGGCAATGGCCTTAAGGAGTGGAAGGGAGGAGCAAATGTAAACCCTGTTGCCCTGACCTGCATACATTGACTGCACTTGAAGGGACGGAGACTGGAAAGCTACACCAAGACAACATGTGAAAAGACCAAGACTGACCCAGGCTTTGTCTTTTTGCATGTGTTCTTTCCAGGAGGGAAACATTGCACTACAGTGGCACCCCCAAAGCCATGCTTACCTAGGACAGCAGCACTATAGGACTGAGCTGAAGAGTCTTCTAGTTCCTAACTGCGATCCAGTTGGATCATAAGATCCATGGTGGCTGGGTATACTCCCCCGCAATGCATCCACCAGCACAAGATTCTGAGATGGAATAGCTTAGGATTTTGGCTGCTCCCTTTATGGTGATTCCCAGAACAGCAGACGACAGTCTTACCTTACCTGAAATACTGCATGGGTGGACATTGACAAGGGGCACAGAAAGGGCACATGTAAAGTGTAAAAGCAGGGTAAGGACCGCCGCTCCACTAATATGCCAGGACAGGCATGGGGCTCCAGCTGATGGTTATCTGAAGTGTCCCATACCTGTGCTGGCTGCCCACTATGACTGTTGATACCACTATTGTCTTGTGGCTTCCTTCAGTGTCAGCAGTCTGCCTTACCTCTGCCTTTTCTTTTTACATTTGCCCATTCAGCAATGGACCTAAGGGATGAGGGACAGAAGTAACTCACTAATTGTTGCCCTGACCTTCATACATTTACCACCCTCACCTACATACATTTACTACACCTGAAGGGAGGGAGACTGACTGGAGAGCTACACCAAGACAACATGTGAAAAGACCAAGACTGACCCAGGCTTTGTCTTTTTGCATGTGTCCTTTCCCAGGGGGAAACATTGTACCACAGTGGCACCCCCAAGGCCATGCTTACCTAGGAGAGCAGCATTATGGGACTGAGCTGAAGAGTCTCCAAATTCCCAACTGTGATCCAGGTGGATCATAAAATCCATGGTGGCTGGCTATGCCCCCGTGATGCATCCACCAACACAAGAGCATACACATCTTGATTTGTCTTGTGCATCGCAACATGTGCCTTTCCTGACGTCAGTAACCCACTAGAAATTTAGACACATCTACACCCTTGTCAGCACTTGCCGTGCCATGCACTGTGGAGGACTGCATAGTTGTGTCAGTCATACCACGTGCTTTCTTGAACACAGATAAAGGCAAGTCATCGTCTGCGTCATAGTCTGCACTGGGTGGCCATCATGTGTGGCCACCTTCCTTAGGTGTGCAAGTGCCACTTCATCCTCACTGTCATGGTCAGTGTCATAATTACTGGTCAGGTCTGCTTTGGCAACTCGTAGTGGTCTTTCAGGAATGGCGGGCACAGGGGCATCATCCGTATCACATGCAATGGCCTTTTCATGCAGACGTGCGAGTGGAATCTCATCCTCTGTGTCATAATATTCATCCTCACTCTGGTTGGCATTATGTGGTGCCTCAAGGTACATACCATTGTCTGAACCACTGCTACAACCATCAGAGTCAGTTTCCTCACCCAACAGGTAAATGCTGCTTGCTTTCTCCTAAACAGATGGCATCTTTGGAGGTGGCTGTGTTGCTTTACACTTGAAATCACACCAGAAAAACACAGTGATATACAACATTCTGATGTAATATACCTGCACAGAGGCACGTGAAAAGCAATGCACCAGAAAACTATGTATTGACTGTATGATACAGGAAATTCGTACATGATACAATGTTCAAGTGAAGTAGTTCACAAAGATATGAAGCATAAATATCCATAATCAGCAACGGCCAGTCAGATGCATTGTTCGTTACAGTAAAAGGAATAAATAGGGCTAAACAGTCCTATGAAGAGAGCAAGAACATTAGCTCATATGCACAAAAAAGGGACGGTATTGAACGACAAACACACACACATTATCTATCTATATATCTATATCTGTCCCTATCTATCTATATATATATATATATATATATATATATATATATATATATATCTCATACATACACACATATATAAATCTTGTGTGTGTGTATACATATATGTATATGTGTGTGTATATATATATATATATATATATATATATATATATATATATATATATATATATATATATATATATATATATATATGTGTATATATATATATATATATATATATATATATATATATATATATATATATATACATGTCCCCAGCTACCTTACACCCTGGGTAGCTCACCAAACAGATATGCAAATAGTCTAACAGCTGAAATATGCATCTCACATCTCACCTACAAAGGGAGGTTTAAATATATTTAATGATAAATAAAAGAGCAAGACTATAATCAGTAACAAAAAAATGACTTCACAGGAAATATTTTACCACAACAGTGCAGGATAGTCTCAAATAAATAAATACAACATATGACTTTGGATATTGTCATTGCCATATAGGTAAAAACACTGTAATTTTCTGGCAAATCAGAGGATGCAATGCAGTAAATAGTAACATTTATATTCATATCCTTCACAAATCCTCCTATTCCAGCAACTTCCTCATGAAAAAAACAGCAATTCAAAATGTATCCCTGTCATAACTCAAGTGTCCTGATTTTCACAGGATGTCCACATTTTTCCTCGTAGATTTCTTACATTTCTTCACATTGTAAAAATGACATAAATGAAAGTGGTGTGGGGGGTGTATTGCAGTGATTGCAAGTGGAGAAAAAGCCAAATCTGAGTTGGGCATTCATGAATGTGATATTCACATAACTAGAAGTTGTTAACATTGACAGCTGCTGACAGTTTTGCCTGAAAAGTGATAACCCGGACTAATGTCTCATAGCGCCTCTGTGCTTAAATCCGAGCTCGCTATGAGATTTACTTTTTTGTTATTACTGTTTGATTCTACTTTGCTCATAGAGTGCTTAGGTTCAAGCAGTTTAACTTAAACTTGAATTTGGATAATAGTTTTTAATGAAAAGAATGTAGTACATATGATCCCCTATATGTTTTATCCCATATTTAGGATACATAGTGTAGAAAAAGGGCAGGGTAGAAAACCTTTTTTAATACCTTTATTGAATTATTGCTTAAGACACAGAAAAACATATTGCATAAAAGAAAACAAATCATATTAACATGTTCCCAATTACAAACATTATGCATCAGATATATTTTTGTATAACTATCATCAGTCCAACACTATAGAAATTGCTCAGACCCTATCATCCCTCAAATCTCACTCCTCATCCAAGATATTATTCTACATGTGTTATTCCCACAATTTCCATTTTTTTCTTTGTAATTTGTTCCTATGCTTTTCTAAATTACAAAATACTAACTGGTTCTCTGACAGAGTAGCTGATGCATGGAACAGACTCCCAAATTACATTGAAGGAAGTACTAGTTTAGATATGTTTAAGAACATCCTGGACACTTATTATGGGAACAAGTGTTTTGGTATATTGGCAAGCTAGAAGGGCATTAAAGCGCATGCTTGAAATATTTGTATGTAAAGTTTCTATTTCCATTTAATTTATTTCTGCTGTAGTACTCAATAGTTCAAATACAGTTGGTTTAGACTTTTGATTTCCATTTTCTAATAATTGTTTTTTTTTTTTTTTTTGGCAGCCACAAGAATTAAACTTAAGAAAACCTGTCTAGGCAATTCAGATACTGTATCCCAGCTCAATTAGTTACACCCATTTGCTCACCCAATATTTTTGACAGAGTACTGTGTAGGAAATTTGTGCCAACTCATTACACTCCCAAAACATATGTTCCTAGTTATCTCTTTCTTCATAATCATCCCTCCAACATTTGGCATCTACCTGTGGAAAATTTCTTTGGATTCTGCCTGTGGTATAAAAAATATGTATGCAAACACTTCCAAGCAAAAATCCTGCATCTTCAAGACTTTGTTGCATATTTGGAAGCCATATGTATGCCCTCTCATTGTTCCCTTCTCATCCAAACTTTTTCCCAGTCTATTCTAACCTCCCCTGATTGGTTCCTATAGTTATTGTGCAATATTTTATATACCCTACTATTATTAACTGCAGCTTCTGTTATAGATTCAACTAAAATATCTATCAGAGCAGATCTTTCACTTAGGATTCGTCTATTCATTTCTCTTTGCCTGTACTCTGATATCAATCCCTGATAGGGAAGGCGGTCTTTAGCCTGCAGTCCAAATGTCTTCTTGGCCTCTTCTCATTAGGCAGGGTGCGATACCTTAAGAGATGAAGGTACAGGTTACAAATGTCTGGCTACTTGAAGAAGTTGTTATCTTGGCATTAGAGTACAATTCCAAAATCTCTAGCTACTTCCCACATGTAATAATAGAAAGCGAATTGGAGTGGAGGGGCAAAAAGAAGTGCTTAAAGAGTTTACCCCTTACCAGAGGTATTCACTATAGAGAGAGTGAAGGCAGACTGTTTAAAAGCATTGCTGCTTTTCATGATGACTAAATGACTCTGGAGTGTGCAAAAATAAACAGAGGTTTTTGCCCTGAGATCTTGTCCTATGGAGTTTGTTCTATAAATATCATTCTAATATCACATATACAGGAATTCTAACTTTCCCTTCTTAAAAGCAGAAATGCTTACTGAAAGAAATAGCAAATATTTCAGTATGCTGGATAGCCGGAAACTTTTTTGTTGTGTCTTTTGGCTTTTCCCGGTTAGAGGTCACCACAGCGGAACTCCGGTCCGCTAATGATTGGCAGTAGATTTTTACATGCTGAGTTGCCGGCCCTGATGCACAACCTTCAACGAAGGTATGCCCATTCAAACGTCTCCACACAGAAGATGCTCTAGCTGAGAATCGAACAGGACAACGTCTTACTGTGAGGTGACAATGCTACCGCAGCACCACCACCGCAGCTTGGTACAAATAACACTCAAGGCAGGGGACTGTTTGTGTGTTGTAACATTTACAATTCCTTAAAAATTGCAGTATTTATAAAATAAAAAACAGAATTGCTTTTAAAAACACTTGGCATCTGGAAATGTTTACATAATCCTTCCTTTGTCTGTAAATACCTGTGTATGAGAAGCAGATAACTCAGTGTATCATTTATTATGAATTTGCTGTGTCTGTAAATACCTGGAGTGGCATAGTGCAGCAGTGAGTAACATTGCTTCCTAACAACAACTTCTGTAGTTTGATTCTGTGCTGGATTGCATCTGTGTGGAGTCTAAATGCATGTGTTTTATCTGTGTGCTCCAGTTTATTGCCAAATTCATGTAGTAGTTAATAGACAGTATTCCAAATTGTCCAGATGTGTGTGCAGTATGTGAATGAGTGACCATTTGCATTGTGAAATAGATTTATACTCTGTCCAGAATGAACTTAGAAGCCTTACACCCACTACCTGCTGGGAGGGGGTCCAGTATCCCTTTGACTCCTGGATTTCAAAGGCAGATAACTGAGGGCATCCTATATTGTCGTTACTATTTATTCTTATTGTGCCTTTGGACCTTGTCTGTGGCTGGAAAGGGTCAGAGAACCTGATGACTTGCCCAATTCACAGATACTAAATTAACAAATAATGACAAAAGTTAGGACATTTACTGTTTGGATGTTATAGCAATTTTGGAAAGATTCTGTTATGAAAGTGTTTACATTAGTGCAGCAAAAATATGTTTTCTAATTTTTTTTGTGGGTTGGGATTTATCAACAGTTACTGATGTAAGCATTCATGTTTTTAAGTTACTCTGTTATTGGTCCATCTAGCAAGAACAATGGTGCAGTACAGTAGAATAAATAATAAACATTTGATACTGAATTATCTTGTATAGACAGTTATTAGCTGCTCCTGAGTTGTCCTTCATGTATCTCTTCATAACTTCCTTGTAGGAAAAATAATATGTGTTCCAGACACTTTTTTTTCTGTCACGCCCTTTATCTGTGATCCAGTGCTAGGCTATATATATATATATATATATATATATATATATATATATATATATGTGTGTGTGTGTGTGTGTGTGTAAATAACCATGCAAATTCAGTTTTGAACAATAGTAAAGGTAGTAGAGAAGTAATCATATCTAATACGCAGAATTCAAGTTTCAAGGTTGTACAGACAAACTCTAGGTTGATGACCATCTGCGAGTTTGTGTCCATAAAATGCCAACCTATATTTATATGTATATAATACACATCCAACCTCACTGTAACTTCGTGGACAACAAACAAATCACATACTTCTCTTGGAACTGAAATCCACAGTCTTGCTACCCTGGTATGGAACGCTGTATTTATTTTAAGCTGAAGCAGCATTCTCAACTAACAAAAGAAACTTAGCACTATGTTTATTAACACTGTGATTAACAAAATTCAGTATTTAAATGGATGTTAGATTCTCATTATAAAAATGCTTTCATCAGTTCCTTCAGCGTCCTTTGAAATGCTAAAGGCCTACCTAAGCACAGCTTTCTAGTCTGGAACCTTTGAATGTTTTCAAGTCTGTTAATGTTCTTTTTAGTGTTTATGTAAAAACTAGCACTGTATTCAATGTATGTTCTCAGCATGGCAGTATATAGCGGTATTAAAACTTTGGAGTTCTTAAAAGCACCAGTGTTCAGTATTACTCTTTTTATCCCGAAAGCCTTTTTATATGCAAATTAAACATGGTCACCAAAATGGAAGTCTCTGCTAGCATATATTTCCACATCCTTGTAAGTTTTCACAAAGTTTATTATTTAACCATTTATGTCATAAGGATTCACACTTAAATACCACTATTCTTAATATTAAGTCTGAGTCCTTGGTCAAATGTCCAAACAACTAACTGATGAAATTGTGCCTAAAAAATATAATGGTCTCCAATATTTAGTACTGGAAAGATAATTATTTTGATAACTTCTCACCATAGCACTCAACTGTCCAGATTTTTGGCTTCACATTTTGGTCTGTTCCTTTGTAAATTTTGTGGTTTTCTGGCAAATCACTAAGGACTGAAGTCAATAATAATGACATACATTTGAATTTTAGACTTCATATCCTTTAGAAAAGACATGCTAGGACAAATCCTGTTATTCTAGCAACTTTCTAAGTTTATAAGAGCAATACTTAAACTCTGTTCCTGACCGGCAGTGGTGGTGCTGCGGTAGCGTTGTCGCCTCACAATAAGACGCTGTCCGGTTCGATTCTCAGCTAGAGGGTCTTCTGCATGGAGACATGCATGAATGGGCGTACCTTCGTTGAAGGTTGTGCATCAGGGCTGGTAACTCGGCATGTAAAAATCAACTACCAATCATTAGCGGACCGGAGTTCCACTGTAGCGACCCCTAATCGGGAAAAGCCGAAAGACACAACAACAACTTAAACTCTGTCCCTATTTTTGGGCCTTTGCTTCCCCCCCCCCCCATTATTTTAGGCTTTCCCCAGACTTATTTTGCTAAGAGGATGAGAGGTATACTTCTCACTGATCCAAATTTGAAAAGTGTGATTGATCACTCATCACCCAATCCAATTAACGATATGGGGGTTAATGTTACAGGATAGTAATTAAGAATACTGACATATGGAATACTATCTTAAGGGTCTAAAACCATATGGTACAAGTCAAGTACATTCTAGAAAAAGGTCATCCAGTGATAAAATAATTCTGTCTCATGTCTAACTTAGCTGCTAAACTGTCTGGCAGTAATTTCAG
Source organism: Protopterus annectens (assembly GCF_019279795.1). NCBI lineage: Eukaryota > Metazoa > Chordata > Ceratodontiformes > Protopteridae > Protopterus > Protopterus annectens. Next base: position 776,140,229 of record NC_056743.1, on the reverse strand, counting down.
TATTTTTTAAAAACATCTTGTTCAGTGTGGATAGTAGAATTATTGGACAGTAGCTGCCTGGGAGTGACGACTACACCCTTAAATATGGAAACAACTATAACCAACTGCCACTTTTGTGAATATGTTCACTTCTGACAGGTCTTGAAAAATCTTGACTAGTGTTGGGCATAATGTATTAAGTAGAGTCTTTAGAGAAGTGGGAGCACTTTTAGAATTCATATTTGAGAATGCCTCTCATCGTACTTTGAAAATAACAGGGAAAACTTTCTTGCATATGCCTACACCCAGTAAGATTTTATTCTGATAAGATATACAGCTGACTCTAAATAGGTAACTTTTTGAAAGGTCAGTATCCACTTGAGTAAGTCCTGTAATATGGAGATTTAATGGTAAAAAAAAAACAGACACATATTTCAAGTCCAAAATTGCCATTTCTTGAAATATTCATTTTCCTCCATGGTATGGTGATCTTGGAGTTGGAATATGTAAGTTCAGGCACCAGTAGAAGGCCTTGTGGTTGTCTTCAGCCTGTGAGATTATAGTGACCTTGTAATTGGCCTTATTAGACTTAAATAGTCCTCTTAGTTTTGTGTTTAGATTAACTAGAGAACTCCTATCATTATGGCAGTTGCTTTTCCTGATTTTAGCCATGACTTTTTTTCCTTTTGTTGTATACCTTATTAAGGTTAGGACTCCACCAGTGTGGTTTGCTTTTAGAGTTTGTTTGGTGCTTGCATTTGCTAGATACAGAAGTCTCAATGTAATCATTTACATGGTTGTACAGGTCTCTGTGAACAATTCAGCATAGTTTGCTGTGAACTCAGGGTTGGGAGGGGCATTTAATTTTTTTTCAAACTATCACTTAATAGGATGTAGTTTGATTTGAAATAGTTGCTGAATGTTACAGGGTTTTATGGGATTACCAAGTTGATTTTCATTTCGAAAGATAAAGTTTTGTGGTCCAACATCACCAGTGAGGATTTGAAACTGACGGGGTACAGTGCTCTCCCATATTGATGAGTATCAGGTCCAGTATGTCTGAATCTCTGGTGGGTGTTTGCACTATCTAGTGAAGGGTATTTCTGATAGTAAAGTCCAGGAATCCTTTTGCCTGCAAGTTTGAGGAAGTGTATGTTTTTTTAGTCTATAGAGGGGTAGTTAAAGTCTCCCATGAATAGGGTAAATTTAAACATGGGTATCTTCAGTGTGTCTAGGTATGAGCTATGGGATTCTAGGGACATAGAGGGTGATCTGTAGCTTGTTAGGATGTGGTATTGGACTTTGTTTATGGTGATTTGCACATAGATAAGTTCCAGGGCATCTTCCTGGTTAACCAATGTAGAGTTCTGCTTGTTGCTAATATAGATTGAGATGCCTCCACCTTTTTTTCCTGCCTGTGCAGCTGATTGTTTAAATGTGTGGAAGGCACTGAAGCCTTACACTGTTGGAATACATTTTGTGGATTTATACCATGTGTCTGTAATGGCTAAGATGTCTTTATTTTCCAGAGTGAGGAGAGCTTATAGGGCGTGGCGTTTCTTGTTTAGGCTCCTAGCATTGAGCAATAGCACCTTTAGGTTTCTTTGGGTTTTATTTTCTATGTCAGTAGGTTTGTGAATTTGGCATTGCCTAAAAAAGGCTCAAAGGGAATGGATCAAGTTTTGGCTGATATTTGGAAACCTAAGAGAAATGAGTGGAAAGCAACGTGGTTTGTTAACCATTTCCTCCTATGCTGACAAATATTAAATCCTCCAGAAAGACACCAGTTATTGAAGTCAGTCTTCTTTTGTTTGTACTGTGGCATCATCCTTGGTGAAGGTAGAATGCGAATAAATGCAAGGCACATTCCTGCCAGAGACACATATTCAGAGAGAGCAATATTTTTCTGTCTTCATATAGTCCAGGGAAGTACCTCTCAGGTCATTAATACCCACCTGGACTATGAAAGACTCATACTGGTACCTGTGGTGTAGTGACTTGAGTGCATACATAACTTAGCACTCTCAGGTCATTAATACCCACATGGACTATGAGAGACTCATACTGGTACCTGTGGTGTAGTGACTTGAGTGCATAAGTAACTTAGCACTCTCAGGTCATTAATACCCACATGGACTATGATAGAATCATACTGGTACCTGTGGTGTAGTGACTTGAGTGCATGTGTAAGTTAGCACTCTCAGGTCATTAATACCCACGTGGACTATAATGGAATCATACTGGTACCTGTGGTGTAGCGGCTTGAGTGCATATGTAACTTAGCACTCTAGGTCATTAATACCCACATGGACCATGAGAGACTCATACTGGTACCTGTGGTGTAGTGACTTGAGTGCATACGTAACTTAGCACTCTCAGGTCATTAATACCCACATGGACTATGATAGAATCATACTGGTACCTGTGGTGTAGTGACTTGAGTGCATACGTAACTTAGCACTCTCAGGTCATTAATACCCACATGGACTATGATAGAATCATACTGGTACCTGTGGTGTAGTGACTTGAGTGCATACGTAATGTAGCACTCAGGTCATTAATACCCACATGGACTATGATAAACTCATACTGGTACCTGTGGTGTAGTGACTTGAGTACATACGTAACTTAGCACTTTCAGGTCATTAATACCCACATGGACTATGATAGACTCATACTGGTACCTGTGGTGTAGTGACTTGAGTGCATACGTAATGTAGCACTCAGGTCATTAATACCCACATGGACTATGAGAAACTCATACTGGTACCTGTGGTGTAGTGACTTGAGTGCATGTGTAACTTAGCAGATCTTGGCACCAGATAAGAACTAGTCATTATCTTTTCTTTTTTCATTCTGGTGAGTTGGGCATCTTTGTGTTGTGCAATGGAATCCCCTATGACAAGAGTCCTGGATAACGTCTTTACTTGCATTATGGACATTGTTCTTGGGGTTCCACTGGGTGAAAGCATATATGTGGTGTTTGGTGTTGCTTTTGGTGAGTGCTTTAGTGATTGCTGAGGATAGGAATTGCCATTTACAGACTTAGGAGGTCTTTGAGGTTTAGAAAGATTGCTTGTTAGTACCTCAGCATAAATTGGTCTGTGTGTGGTGGATATAGCGTGTGTGCTTGACAACCTTGTTTGTATGCAAGATTTTTGCCTCTAGTGAAATTGTGTATGTGTATCTCTCCCACTCTGTTTTTATTTCTTTAATGATTAAATGGTTGCCTGTAAATATGAGATAATTGGTGCATTGTCTCAGGATGCCCATATCTACCATGCTGGCTATGGTGACATTTGGAAATTGCATATCCATGTTGTCCATACCTGTATTTGGGTGGGCTACTGCAGATCATGGACTGAGTTATACAGAGGTTTCCTTGGGTGGTCCCTGTGTGTTTGGCACTACACTAGGTTAAATTGTGCTAAGATTTGATAGTAGTGGTGTTTAATATGCAAACTAGATGCTCTAAGCTTGTCTCCATGCGATGGGTTTGTTTTTAGCCACAGTATGTTACAGGTTTCAGGTCTTAAGATGGACGTTTTATAGCTAAAATGTACTTTCTGGACATGTATGGCTGCACAGGGCACTGCTAACCTCTTGATGTAATAACACCAAAAATGATTGATATGAGTGTAATGATGCAACAAAACTACTTAAACTACCAGGACAAGGCAATTTCAAGTATTAGGGAACTTTAAAATAATTTAAAGACAAATTCAACAAATAAAGCAAAAATAAAGTAATAGCAGCATAAAACAGTTAACTGAAATGCAGAACAATAAAATAAATCTGTCATCTGACAAGGATGGATCAGGATTAACACAGGACCCTCTCAGAGTGTGATGAGGGTGCCAAGCAGATGGGAGCTCTGGGAAAATGAGCAAGAGACAATTTGTAATAAGGAAGGTTTACTCAAGTACAATACTGATTTGCTGAGTAGGCACTTAGTTTTGTGGATGTATGGAAAACAGTAGGTGGGAAAGTACTTAAAAAGGTTACACAACGGTATATACAATGAAAGAGGACAGGGAGGAACTTTAGAAGACAGATTACCATAAGAGGTCAGATATACAGAATTTTAAAACCACAACAAGAGGAGGCACCAGACTATGCAGAAATTTATCAGTAATGTTGTAATGAATGATGAAATGAGGCTCAAATCTAAAATACAAAAGCTACCTTTCATATGTAATTCTACTTAGGGAAATAGAAGTGTGCAGTATAATGTATAAAAAAATGCAAAAATCTTGCAGTAATACACAATCATCACACAACTACTAATGAAGCTACAAGACTAAGGTCCCAAAACAACTAAAAAAAAAATGCAAACAGATAACCTTTTGGCTAAAACATGGACAACAATCAAAAAAGTACAAAAAACACCACACAGGCCACTATAAGTGCAAATGAAAATATTTAAGCAGGATTTAAATTAAATTTTTTTCTTTTGTTTTGATGAAAAGTTTGTATCTCACACCTCTCAAAGTGTTGTAAACGTTAAAGGGATGCTTGTGCCTTATAAAAAGAATAACATTTATATGAAGAGAGCACAGAATGACATTTGAAAAGTAAAGGAGTTCTCATGTTGTATAACGAGAATGAAAGATACTTAAACCAAATACAGGATAACCTTCTCTCTCCAGCAGGCGATGAGTACGTCTGTACCTTTAATGTGATGAAAATGGAACTTTTGCAAAGGGTTCAGAGACATCTATCTTTAGCAGTGGAGTTTAGACAGATTGATTTTTCTGTAACTAGAGCCTTGTTGTGTCAGATTCAAAGAATGAAACTTTATTAGCTCATACTCTAGTTGCATTGCACGTTTGTAGTTTTTTGAAAAATAGGATAAAAGGAAAAGTACTACCTCTGGAAGCTGAATTTTGAAATGTAAAAATATAAGTGAAAAATAATCAGCATAGTATTTCATAATTACTATCTCTAAACTGTTGGAAGCTTGCAAATCACACATTACAGAGATTTTGCAGTATGTATGTAACAGAACAGCACATGTCAAAAACTCAGAGCAGATGGGAGCCGTGCTTACTGCTTCAGTTAGATAAGCAGCATTAGTCTGCTTACTGTTACAAGATCTAATAATAATAAAACCCAGAGGGAAGAATTGTGCCTTTTTGTGATAAGAATGCATCAGAGGTAGGCAAACTTCATAAACTTGCTTTAGAGAAAAGCACATGAATGAAAGATTGTCTGTTAGTTATAATGGAAAACAACAAGCAAAGTAAATACAAAAGATTAACATGGATTAAAGGTACTGACAAATCCTATTTAATTTGCTGGACATTCTGAGAATTTTATAGAAGTAAGTACACTTCAGAGATAAGTCATGATTTCTGAAAATTAAACAGCCTACTATGGGAATGATTGCTGCTTAGAATAACTGAATTATAGATTATCTTCTTAGAAAATGGAATAGTGCCACATAACTAAAATAATACAATGGTTCTGTTACATAAAGATGGGTCCCTGCAAGTGCCACAATATTGTAAACCTGCTTGTCTCGTGTCCATTCTAGTGAAGGTAATAGCAAACACTCTGGGAGACAGACTAGTCTTGCAGAAGGACATTCTTATGAATTCATGCAGCAAATGATATATTAGACTAACTCATTATATCTGTAGAACTGGGCCACCATGGAAGGAGTTGTGGAGATACCTAATGATATGGTATATCTGGATTTCTGTAAGACCGTATCAGGAAGTCACATACAGGAACACAAAGGAAATCTAAAGAAGGTGAGAAGCATTCTAAAATTGTGTAGTGCATATTAACCTGGTTGACTGACAGGAAACAAAGAATGATGGCTGGAGGGGTATCTATAAAAAAAAAAAAAAAAGTGTAGCAAACTGTGTTTTAGGGTTGTGGTAGAGGTAGTATTTTTTAAGCTATGTCTATCATTGATATTAGGCACCATGGACATTATATATACTGATATATATTTAAGGGATCCGTACAGATGCTCGACTGCATCTTTCACCGAATCTCAATTTGGTGAACATACTTGCGTGAAAGTGCTGTTCACCAAAGCAGCACTTTCACGTACGTATGCTTGTTGTTCCGGTCGTACTACAATGCGGTAAGGGGAAATTCCCTTTTCCCAACTATAGTGTGACCTCAGAGTAAGAATATTAAAGTGGGGGGGTAGGGTGCCCCCATGCATTCAAGTACATTTGTTTTTTTTTTAACATACTTTAACAAAGTGCTTTTTCGATTAAAGCACTTTCGTTAAAGTGTGTTCTGTGGTAATGGATTTGGGCTTTTGAACTTTCATTCAAAAGTCCTAGATCCATATTTAAATAGTAAATTAAAAACATACATTTTTTCATGCTGCTATTACCATGTAGTATTGGTATATTTCACACATTTAGCATACTGGTGTACATTCATAAATTCATGCACACACCTGCACACTTTTAAACATTACTAATTTACTTCAGCCACTGTTTTCTGTATTTTTGTGTTTTTTCTAATAGTTTTCTTTGTATAAACATATTTTAGGGGCTGTAAACATAAAAACTGTCATGACAGATTTTTTTTGCAAAGCACTAACATTTTTTTTGAGCTGTTAATAACTTAGTTTTTTTCTGCACACTAATACACATGGATGGATATTTACTAGATATTGTTAGACAGATGCATTTTTTATTTATAGTGTTCTAGTTTGATTATGTTTATGGTTTGATAGCTATGTGTTTTTCTTGATTTCAGTTCTTGTCACAGACCTGATAAAGGAGCAGTTTTAGTTAAAAGTATTTTTATGTATATCTTTTTATGTATATGTTATGCATTTCTTAATACCTGATCTTGGAATGTGGGTTGCAAATACATAGGTGGTGTTTTCCTTAACTAGGATTTAGTTTGATGTAATCAGTAGCAGTGTGTGAGGGTGGGTAGTTGCCATTCTAAAATGCACTTTTATGGCTCTGTTTATATTGTTTGCCATAATTAGGCTGGTTTAAAATTAAACAATAAGTATATTTTCCACACCTACTTCTAAGTATATAAAAGCTGATATGTTTAAAATTGTTAAAATATTTCTGATTTTTTGTTACCGAGGATTGCTTGTCTGTGACATGTAAGTGTGTATATATATATATATATATATATATATATATATATATATATATACTTATATGGGTTCCTATTATATAATTGAAGACGCAATCCTTCAAATGCATCTTGATCGAACTTGAAAGCACGAAGCAGCAAAATAGCAAAACAGGATATAAGTGATTTCTTTCCCTGGGAAAGAAATCGCTTGGCTGCGTCAGTTACTTTGCCGTTTTTGTCACTGTAGTGCAATCTTGGATTTGGCTGGGGTGCCTTCTGTGCAGAGTCCGCATGTTCTCCCTGTGGTCGCATGGGTTTCCTCCAGGTACTCCGGTTTCCTCCCACATCCCAAAGACATGCTGTAGGTGGATTGGACACTCTAAATTGGCCCTAGGTGTGAGTGTGTGTGTGTGTGCCTTCTGTGGAAGGTTGGGCGCCGGGCTGGCAACTCGACACCATAAAACTCCACTGCCAATCATGAGTGGACGAGTGATCCACTGTGGCGACCCCTAACCGGGAAAAGCCGAAAGGAGAAGAAGTGCGATCTTGGAGTTGGTATATTTAAGTAGGGGAGGTGTGGGAGGAACAGCCCCCCACATTGGAGGGTGTGGAGGGCAAAACACCCCACTTTATGTAATGTTTTGAAGTTTTTATTTTTATTTTATTTATTTTTTGTTGAACAGAGATTTTTTTTCCCTGGGGAAAAAAAATCGCTGTTTCAAGTATTCGGGATTGTAAACTTTTGCTTACATGGGGTCAATAAATCAGCATTTGCTTTTTTAAATGTTCACTGATTTAATATAGACCCATATATAAAGTGGTCATGGGAGTAAAAGGGGGCATGTCGTTAAATGGATGGAATGTTAATGGACAGATGCAGCTTGGAATTAATACAAAATAACACAAGGAAAACAGAATTGGGGCATATAGCAGCAAAGAAGAAGTAAGAACTTTAATTTTAATCAGTTCTTTAATGAATTTTGCATCACTTTGTGGAGCAGCAGTAATAAATACAAAAAGATGGCAAGGTACATAGCCATGGAGTTCACTTGAAGCCCAATGATGTTTTACTACATCAAATTTAAATAAACTTCAGATTTCCTTAAACAAAATCAATATGTTTATTTCCCTTTGAAGGTGCTGGGAACATCATTGTATCCCCATGGATGTGGCTGCCCTTTCTGTTTAAGGTAATTTTTTTTCTCCTTGGGCCTTCCCTGAAAAAGGGCACGTGTGCCCAGGCTGACTTTCACTGTAAACAAATGTCAACAAGTAAATAAATAAATATTATGTTAGTTGTATTCTGTGATGCATACTTGATCTTACATTCAGATTGTTGAGCTCTGTTTTACCAGGTTACCTTACCCACTTAACAACTTCACATAAATAGAGTGAGAGTTGGAATCTTAACCAGAGACCTGATCATAACCCTCTGTGATGTCACAGTACCTTAACATAATGCCCTTAATCTAAATGTCAGTGAACTTGGAGTTAGTATATATAAATAATGAGGATGTGTGGTTGCAAATAAGTGATATAAAAGTGAAACAGCATGTTTAAATGCTTGACGTATTAGTTATATGCTGCTTATTTTTTTGTTATTGTGGGACTTGCGGTTATAGATATCATAGTTACAGTATGAAAACAAACATGTTGCCAAATCAAGGAACATGACTGAAAAGTGCAGTAACATTATAGATAAGTATTACTGTTAGTATTAAATAATGAAATGGATACAGACCACCTTCTTGAGTTTATATTTGGGCACACAATCTGTACTTTAAATTGTGTACCACTCATCACCCTTTCATTATCATCCTATCACATGGGGATGCTTCTCTTTAAATAACCCATTCTAACAAAATCGACTGCCTGAGCAATAATTGCCCAGCTCTCATATGAATGCTTTAGCTATTTAAAAACTACACATCAGCAGATAAACTCATGGTAGCACTTTGACTGATATTTGATAGTTATTTTATCTATCATCTCCTACTGCATTTGTTCCATATTCATAAGTTTGTAAATTCAGATCTCAGCATTATAGCATATTAAGTAATAAAGTTACAGAACACTTCAACTACAGCTACTAAGAATAAGTTTATTTAAAATGACCTGTAAAATATTTACTAATCATCTGTCTGTTTCCCTGCATGTCTCCCTATGTATGGCAGCATGCAGCCTTTTCAGTGCAGGAATAATGCCAAGAATATTAGCTAATCTCACTTAACATCCTATGGTGCAGTTAACGTCTGTTATTTCTCTATAAACTATAAATGGAGAGGCACTGTTATCATGTGGCTTGGCCTTTAGTATTAAAGACAAGTCTGAGAATTAGATATCCAACATTTCATTAAAACAAATATTTTTTTTTTAGTTTTGTTGACTGGTTAAGTCCCACAATGCCTATGGCCCAGTGTCTTGGGAGATAGGTGGAATTTATGCAGACTGGGGGAGATTCGGCCAGGACACTTATGCATTTCATATCATCTTCTTTATTGAGTTGTTAGTAGACATGTTTCATCAATGGAAGGTGTAACTCAGCAAAGAAGTACTGATGCTATAAAGGACAGAATGACTTTGGAGAAATGTCCAGGAAAGGACAAGCCATGGTGCTGCTCAAAAACTGTGGTGAAAGACCACTTGTTAAATTCTTTTTGGAGCTGAATAAAGTTACTGGTCATCAACAGAAGTATCTGAAATTTTTTACTTAATAGCAAAGAAACATGTTCCACAGCAAGAGAATGAAATGTGAGACAGTATTGTAAAGTTCATAGGAAGTGGTAATCTGGGTGATGTGATAAAGGAAGGATAAAAGATGATATCAGATGTTCTAGGAAGGATGGATGATGATGTCATATGTTGTAGGAAGGAAGGATGATATTAGATGTAGGAAGGAAGGATGATGTCAGATGAAGGAAGGATGGATGATGATGTCAGATGTAGGAAGGAAGGATGATGTCAGATGAAGGATGGATGATGATGTCAGATGTAGGACGAAGGATAATGATGTCAGATGTAGGAAGGAAGGATGATGTCAGATGAAGGAAGGATGGATGATGATGTCAGATGTAGGAAGGAAGGATGATGATGTTAGATGTATGAAAATGATTGAGCACTAAGATGTTTTCTTGAGAAGTGATAATAGGTAGAAGCAAAATACAAAAAGGCATAGAAAGGGAATATAATCAGGATATTGTACACTGGCTCCCGAACATCACCATTAGACAAGTATTTTTTATGGCTCAAGGCAACAGAATCATTGAAGATTTCTGTAGAAGATATAAGGTTGTAAGGGCAATAATGCACATGAGAAAAGAAAAAAAAAAAAGAAACAATATAAAAAAGATGAAAAGGTTAGATACCAGCTATAAAGAGCTCACTTTTAATAAAGTGACTCAACAGTCTCAGTTCCTGAGTGATAGTTTTGACAAAAAATGCTTACCCTGTTGATATTATATGTTTTATTGCATTTTTATTAAAAGTGACAATTTTTGGCTGGTGACTAACCTTTTCCTCTGTCAGCGGGGACGTTTCTCCTGCTTTCTCATTGTAGTTATGATGTGCTTTTGAAACTGGAGGGATGTTACAATTCTTTCTCCATAAAGTTGCAGGAAAGAATTAGGGTGATCCATGGAAACACTTTATATATTACAGCCTAATGCTTAAATGTATATTTTTCAGGATTAAGGGGTAATGTATCTGAGGCACCTTTGTTTATGTTTAAGACACTTAAGTACTATGTTATCTGGTGTGGGGGGGGGGGTTAGGAGTTTGAAAACTGAAGTTCTTGCCATTTAGATAATATCATTTTTGTGACAGCTCGGTAGGAGAGCACTGTGGTATGCAAGACAACTGAGAAGATGTTTCACTTGCATGAAAAAGGGACATATAGAATGAATTGCCTCAAAACATATGTATTGAATACAGAGAACATGCAGAGACGTCAGGAGGCATACGCACTGTACTGATTTCAGTACAACTTCTGTAGAGGAGGGGGTAGCATTTTTAACTAAAAAAAAAAAACAGCGTTGGCTCCTTTAAGGATGCTTGCTGGGTGTTGTGATGAAGGCGAACGGGAGCTGACGTCATGTCTGGCTGGCTGCGAGCGGGAAATTAGCTTGAATGGAGCAATTGTGAACAGATAGGAGTGCGAGTGGGAAAGTATGGAGCAAACAGGTGAACAGATTATCAGGTAAGGAGAGTGTGTGTGTGTGTGTGTGTGAGAAACAGATCGGGAAATTATGGAGGTGTGTGTGTGTGTGTGAGACAGAGAGCGAGCGAGAGAAAGAATCTTGTGATGTGGTTAGCCAGCTTTCAAAACTATTTTCAAAAGTTATGCATCCAGGCTTTTCATGGCAAAAAATTAGTCTAAGGTCTCAGCAAGTTTTTTTTTAATATGTAGATGTATTATATTTGACAGATAGATACATTTTTAGAATATTCAGGAGTAGAATATTACCCAAACGTTTTTCCCTCACTAAGAAAGTGAGATGTATTATCTGGGCATGCAAGATGTGTTAGAAGGCTTTTGCAGGAGTCATTCATGAAAAAGAATTCACTGAATCCTCTTCTTTGAATCTTTTGATTACTAAATACTCTTTCACTTGGAAATGTCTCATCTCTCTCTGTGTCAAGGGAGGGGGGTGAACTGAACGCCCACACCCTCTGTGATGAACTATAACAAAATATGGCTACAAAATCTGATTGAAAGTTATACTTAAGTAGGGTGTTTTTGATTGTCTAGAACTTATAGTCATAGATTTGGAGTATCTCATTTTGTTAAATCTCAAAGTTTACTCTCCTTTTAAAGCCCATAACATTGTCACCTCTTACAGTTTTGCCTTTGCTTCATCCATTTGATGAGGAACAACCAGCCTCATTATTGGTGTCTGTGACTGATGTGGGGTCTATCATGACTTACAGATGATTATAATCAGGTGTCCAATCATACCCAGATTATCGTGAGCTCAAAATGTGGATGTCAAGAAATTCACCAAGAGACAAAACCTCAAGCGGTAAATATTGTCATCCACATGGATAACACATAGAGCTAATTATGTCCAGAGATCCAGAAATAATTCTTTTGTTTAAACTACTTTCAAAGCCTTTGAAAGCAGGTAAAGCAATTAGAACTGTCAGATAGATACAAGCAGAAGCAGAGTTTCCCTCTTTAGAGCTAACAACATTAAAAGTTTAACACTTAATTCTAACATACATACTGCATAAAAGCCATTTTACCTTTTGCTACTGTTGTTTGGCAGCTGGAAATGTCCACTCTTAGTCCCTAGCATGCGACCTAAGTGCTTAGGTATCCTTAAACTTTTGTTAAGTATCTAAGGCTTGTTAAGATTGACTGTCATACTAGGGATGTCATTAAAACGTTTATCTTTTTTTTCCAGTTTTGGAGCAAAATTGTCACACTTTGTGCACTACATATTTTTTGATCAATGGTTGAAGCTCATAAAAATAAATTCCACACAATCCGTTCCAGGAACAGCAACTGAAGCACCGGCACACAGGGTAAACTGTGTAAACTGTACACCAAACCACGAGGACTCTTCATAAAAACCAACAAAATTTATTGAAGCAATAGTCTGTTGAGCGCTTTCATCTATTACAAAGACTTCCACAGAACAATTAATACAAGTGTTCAAATGCTTTATATTTACTTAATTAATCACATGTACCATTTACCTTTAATCTATATTTAAATTGCCAGTGCTATCATTTTATCTTCCTTCCGTTGCAACTAACTGTGTGTTGCATAACAATACTTGATATACATATAACAATACATATAATCACAATATAAATTAGCAAAATATAATAATATCCTATGATTTGCTTAAAATATAATTTTGTTTAAAAATTGTGATAAATAGTTTAAAAATTAATAGTGTTTTGAAGTATTGTATGAAAAAAAATACAGTTTTGAATGTTCCAAAATCCATCATCCCACCGTTCAATCTACCTTTTGTTCTCTAAAATAGGTCTAATGGAAATATACTCATTGATTCCAGGATGGACCAATGCGTTTAACTTAATTTGCCACCTGGTTTCTTTTTTTGGGTGAAAAAGAAACCAGGTGGCAAATTAAGTTAAACACATCGGTCCATCCTGGAATCAATGAGTATATTTCCATTAGACCTATTTTAGAGAACAAAAGGTAGATTGAACGGTGGGATGATGGATTTTGGAACATTCAAAACTGTATTTTTTTTCATACAATACTTCAAAACACTATTAATTTTTAAACTATTTATCACAATTTTTAAACAAAATTATATTTTAAGCAAATCATAGGATATTATTATATTTTGCTAATTTATATTGTGATTATATGTATTGTTATATGTATCTCAAGTATTGTTATGCAACACACAGTTGCAACGGAAGGAAGATAAAATGATAGCACTGGCACTTTAAATATAGATTAAAGGTAAATGGTACATGTGATTAATCAAGTAAATATAAAGCATTTGAACACTTGTATTAATTGTTCTGAGGAAGTCTTTGTAATAGATGAAAGCGCTCAACAGACTATTGCTTCAATAAACTTTTGTTGGTTTTTATGAAGAGTCCTCGTGGTTTGGTGTACAGTTTACACAGTTTACCCTGTGTGCCGGTGCTTCAGTTGCTGTTCCTGGAACGGATTGTGTGGAATTTATTTTTAGTTGACTGTTCCGGTTTTCTTTTTATTTTATTAGCTCATAAAAATACCTAACAAAGCATTCTGCCACCACAGAAATAAATATAAAAAACAACAACAAAATCAACTATCATCTAGAGGTGAAAAGACCTATGCCTTTGACACAAATGTAACACTTTAACAGTGATGGGATAAGAACATGCAGCAAGTCAGGGACAGAAAGCAGATTCAAGTTTTCACAGCTTTTAATAAGTATCAAAAGCTTAATGGAAAATCACCTGTGTGCTTCTTTCTACTTCAAACTATCCAAGAATAAACTTTCTAGGCCATTCCAGAAGTATATTAGGGTGGCATATGGACACTGAGAAAGGGTTACACTGCTGAACATTGTAGCCATGCAACTATATATTCTGCTGTCTGATCTTTGTTATTCTAGAGGCATCACACAGTGATCAGGCAGTGCAAAACGAGAAAGCTAATAAGGGATTCCTTAACAAAGGGTTGAGGCATTGGACACCATTCAAATAATGTACCATTTGTGAATGGTGTCATTTGATGAAATGGGCTCAGTGTGAACAAAATCACAATTCATTCACGGTATAGTGACTGAAGAATTAAAAATGTTAAGTTTGGAGGTGCAGGGCAAACCCCCTACATAAAGTATAAAAGTGGTTTTCTCACCACCAGAAAAATACTTAAATTGTGTGTGTAAATCCCCCCCCCCCACATAATACAACAGGTGTTTAGGCTCAAACCCTGTACCTTTGCTTCAGGGTAAGAAGAGCCTAAAGTCCCTAACCACCACCATTTCTGAACTTTGTTCAGATTTTTATTTTTAACAGTTGTGAGCTATGGTGAGAACTGAAGTTGTATTCCCCAGCTGTGGTGAGAAGTGAGAACTGAACTTGTATTTCCCCCATTATTGTTTTTGTTTGTCCAGGTTTTTTGTGCTAAGGTGTGAAGTGAGAACCAAATTTGTATGCCCTCATTATTGGCTTTGTTTGTCCAGGTTTTTTGTGCTAAGAGGTTGAGAGCTATCTAATAGCCATTAAGTTTCAGTCTTCCTGTTTTTCAAACTGCTGATTTAGCATAGTGGCATGTTGCACTGACTGTAGTGCATATGGTTCTGGGTTTAAGACATGCATGGTGGTAACACTGCATTTTATTCTAGTAACTTTCCAAAATTATGCAAGCAATGTTTAAAATGTGTACCTAGTTTTTGGGCTTTTGCTCCCCCCCCCCAATAAATGTTGGCTTTTTCCAGATTTCTTGTGTTGTGAAGTTCAGATATAGCCGAGTGTCGAATACATTTTACAAGGAGCTGAGAGCTCGCAGGGGAACTAAAGTTTATTGCTGCTTATGCTAAATCTGCTTATATTGTTAATAGCACAACAGGTAGTGTACTTACTTTTGATGCAGAAGGCTGTGGGTTCTTTTCCCACAGTAGGTAGTTGCATTGCTGATACTGTACTGTGTTATAAAGGGGGGTGGATGCTGTAGTCCTTTTTGGCGAAGCTATCTAGTAGTAACTATGAACCTGTTATCAGTTTGCCATCCATTCTTTATTGCAATATTACTAGCGTATCACTTTTTTTAATGCAACATAGGCAATTTATTCCTCAAGGGCAACAGGCACTTTATTTGTAGATGAAACAATGAAATATAAAGTTGTTTGCTAGCAGCAACCTCTTCATTAGTTCATTAGATGTCTTTAATGTGGAATTGTGTAGATGGCTTTTACTAGTTCAGAGATTGTACATATTTACTGATACTGGTGGACTGTAGAAGTTTGAGTAGACTTTTATGATGGAAATGTTCTGAATTGGGCGGTTTTGTCATTATTGGTGCATGCATTTTGTTTCATTGTTCACTGGAAAAATGTTCAAAACAATAAATTTAAAATGCTCTCTAACAACTATACTGTATTGTACAAGGAATATAATTTAATACAATCAGGAAGGTGCATCAGAGCACGTGTATGTTCCATATGCAAGGGGCCTATGATTTGAAAACAGCACAATGTTAATCTTTATCTGCCACTGGCAAAATGTATTTTCTTTGAATGTGGGTTTCAATGTTGTTTCAATGAGTGTGAGTTTCAAGGGCAGAGAAGTTTTAATGCTAAGTCTAGTTTCATTGTGAGACTGCATTGCTTTGTTTAGCAGATATTTATTGGTGTTCATGCTGTAAAATGCAAAATAAAACTTTTCTGGCAAATCATTTAGGAATGAAGTCACTAAATAATGACAGACATTAAGTTTCAGACGTCATAACCTTCAGAAAAATGCATGCTAAAGCAAGACCTGTTATTCTATCAACTGTCTTAAGTTTATACAGGATCAATTTTTAGTACTGTTTGTATGTTCCCCCAATATATTTGGCCTTGTCCAGATTTCCTGCATTAAGAGGTTGAGAGGTACGTGCAAATAAATCGCTTTATAGAATTAGGAATATCCAAACCTCTCAACTGTCCCCAATTTTGGCTCAAAATGTTGCTCTCCCCCTAATAATCCCTCTGCAAAATAGCAATTTTGGAAGAAAACGTGGAGGGTTTACAATTATAAATAACTGTAATGATCAGCGTTATACATTACTTTTATTTCAGAAATGCACATAGATTCTCTAATTTTGTCAGCTGCTCAAGTTAACAGTGCTCATATTAAAATGGTGTCCCTTCTTTGACAGGTTCCCAGCTGTATTGTCTGGCAATTTTATATTTTTGCATCATATTTTTGGTCCGTTTTTCATAAAATTGTGGTTTTCTGGCAAATTAGTGGCAAATCATTAAAGACTGAAGTTAGAAAATAATGGCAGACATTTGAGTTTCAGATTTCATACCTTTCAGAAAATTCATACTAATGCAAGACCTACTACTACTCTATTATCTTTCTAAATTTATAAGAGCAATATTTTAAAAAAGTCTTTATTTTTGGGCTTTTGCCTCAGTTTTATTTATGGGTTTGTTGCTCTAAGAGGTTGAGAGGTATGTGTATGCGTATGGTAGGTAGCATACCTCTCAACTGTCCAAATTTTGCAGAATGTCCAGATTTTTGCCCCATATTTTTTGTCTGTTCCTCATAAATTTTGTGATTTTCTAGGAAATCATTGAATGCTGAAGTTGCTAAATAATGACAGACATTTGAGTTTCAGACTTCATGTCCTTTAGAAAAAATTCATACTAGCACAAATCCTGTTATTCTAGCAACTTTCTCATACTAGCACAAATCCTGTTATTCTAGCAACTTTTTAAGTTCATGAGAGCATTATTTAATATCTGCCCTTGTTCATTTTAGGCTTTGTCCATATTTCTTGCACTAAGAGGTAGGTGGGGTGTGTGTGTGAATGAAACACCCTAGTTAGGGGTAGCAGGTGGTTAGTAATTTACTCAAGCTCAAAACCTGTACCTTAGTTACAGAAAACAAAAGCATGAATCCTCTACCTCAACTACCATGCTGCATTTTTCAAAGAACTGACTTTCAGGTTCATTTTCAATTCAGGGAACCAAGTTTGAGTGAATCTATTACAGCGAATGCCTCTTCATCGATACTAAAAGAGCAAACCGTGAATTACGAGAATGTCCGTAGCTTGGCTGGGGAGGGGGATAACAATTTGAGAGCTGTGAGTACAAATTTGAAAATCCTAGCTACACCCGTGAGAACAAGGACCTTTAAGAAGAGACTGCAGGCTAAAATGTATATGATGCTTGTAAGTAGTCATCATGGCCTGACTCTTAATATACAGGTGGACTATGAAAATGAATTAAGAAACTGAAAGAGCAGCAAGACTGGGGACCAACACTACAGAATGAAGATGGGAATAATATATAGAAAAAAAGAAGATCAGGGAAATATGAAAGGAAATGTAATGTTACAGGCAGAGACAGGGAAGTTCGGAAACAGAAAAAGACAGTGAAAGCTGTATGAGTGAAAAAGACAAGTCATGATTAATCAAATACTTGCTGAAATTAAAAAGAAAAAGAGAGTGAGGGAAAAAAAGACGTGATTAATAAGATAGTAAGTAATGAAACAAGAGGAAATAAGGCAAGCTGTGGTTAGAAAGCAGAAAAGACGATGTATGCAGGAAAGGAGGTAGAATAATAAGGAAGAAAAAAGTTGTAGTTGTCAGAAGTGTTTTTCTTTTTGTACTAATGTTTAGGCTTGAAGTAATAGAATTAAGATTATATTGATGTTAAATACAATGAACAGGAGAAATTTTGAATATTTATGTATATGCTACAAAAGTGACAAAGAAAAGGGGAAGTCATTTGAAAAAGTTATAAATTTTGTCGAAGAACTTAAAAGTATGTAGCAGCACAAGCTGGAATTTTACAAGTCTGTAAAGTCTGTGTGTGACCTTTTTGCCCTTTGTTTTGAATTTTATACGTTGTACATTTAAACTGCATTGTAAGAGGAAGGGACATGTTTTCTTAAAGGAAAATTTAGTGGAATATTAGAATCTGTTAGGAAATTAGGACATTTGGGATTGGGGAGGTTAATAACTGTGTTTGAGTAAGGTAAAACCTATGGAGGAAGGACTCTGGAGAATGACATGTACTCTGATAATTGATGAATATTGTAAGATTAGACAAATTTGGAAATATAAACAACTTACAAAATGGTGATAATCTCCAAAGAAAAGTTGGAATGTAAGAAGGTATAGAAAGGTTTTGATGAGATAAGTACAAGCACAATTTAAAATGATGAGTAAAGGATGTTTTTTGAAAACTTATGGAAAGATCATTTAGACATGAGAAGCTTCTGTGAGTCATGGATGGAATAGTGGGGAGCATTTAAAAAGAAATGCAAAGGTAAATATATATAATAAGGAAAATTTTCAAGCAGTAAAAGTGAACATGAAAAGTTTAGAATAGGTAATAAGTTATCTAGACTTTTTGAGAAAATTTAGTGTGGGGGAAAAAAAGAGGAGGAGTTATTTAAAAGAAGGAAAATTGAAATGCTTATAACAGAGAACTGCAAAGTAATTCATTAATGACACATAAGAATGAAATGTGTATCTTGTGTAAAAGACCAGGGTTTTTTGATCAGAGAAGAAAGAGCAGGTGCCATTTTTTCTAGCAGAAAAAAGATAAAGATAAAAGCAGTTTATAAACAAATTGCAGGATGGTGAAGAGATTGTGATGACAAAACCAAAGGATGTAATTAAGGATATATTACATATGTGTGGGAGAACTCTAAGGAGAAGAATTGTGAAGTAAGAAAAGTGCAGCAGTAGGGGAAACTGGACATTTTTTATTTATGTATTTCTTTATTGATTGTTTGTTGGCTGTGTTAGTACCACTAGGCTGGTGACTTCTTTTCAGGGGAAATCTGAAGTGGCATTTATACTACTAGGGTACATTTGCATAGGGTATCAAGAAACTACTCCTACTTAGGTGCCATGAGATCTTTTACATCCACCAGTGCTACCACCAACTCAATCAGATGAGACCTTGGTTTAACTTCTCATCCAAAGTACAGCCCACTCAGGAGTACAGGAGTCCACCTTATGCTGCACTGCATTGCCAGCAATCCATCTTTCTCGTGTGGGAATAGACTTAGCTGCCTTCTGCACCAAGGGCAAGTATGATACCTCTTCTGCCACTGACACTGCTATTAGACTGGAAGATGTGAAAGATGTTCTAAATGGCATTAAGAAACTAACACACTTGGTCTGGATGTAATAGAATATGAGTTTTAAAGAACTATACAGATAAAACAAGTAGCAATATTATATGAGATCTTTAATGAGTGAGTATTAAAAGAATGGAAGTAGAAAGGAACTGTACAGTAGTACAATTAAGTTTATGAAAATGAAAAGCAATGAGAGAAATTAAACACTGGAGACAGATTTCTTTGATAGACATACATTTTAACATAATAGTAATAATAATAAAAAGTAGATTGATAAAGTCTTGTGAAGAGTGATTTGGGGTATAGGAGAGAAGGGTAGGAATGATAAGGGACAAGACAGACATTTATTAGTAGATAAAATGGTAATGGAAATGGAAGGATGCTGCAAAAATGTGAGTGTGTGTGTGTGGGCGCGCACGCAATGGTGGCATGCACTCATGTATAGTCACAACACATTGGTTTTGCATTACAGATATAAATGAATAAAAGATTGAAATAATCTGCCATCACAGATAAGAGCTAGTGTCATCAGTTGAATATTAATAAAAATATTTTCCTAACAGCTGATGAATATTACTAAACATATCTTTGTAGGTTATCATCATGTGGGGAATGTTAATGTGCATATCTGCTTACAGGCGTGCTGGTCATCACAATGACATGCAGTCAGTAAGAAAAGTCATCACTTATTACACAGTTATT
This sequence comes from Protopterus annectens, assembly GCF_019279795.1. Classification (NCBI taxonomy): domain Eukaryota; kingdom Metazoa; phylum Chordata; order Ceratodontiformes; family Protopteridae; genus Protopterus; species Protopterus annectens. Next base: position 776,120,195 of record NC_056743.1, on the reverse strand, counting down.
ATACACTTAATGAGCTTTCACAACGCATTTATTAACTAAGTGTGGCATTTAGTAGTTTAATAATGTTAAATACTTGATCATCACCATAGTCACACTCAATGAAACAGTGAGAGTGCATGTCGGAGGGGTACATTGGTTACAAATTAGATTTAGTAAGGTTCTAGCAATGGGGGTAGATAAGGGGTCGAGAATTATACAGTATTTTCTGTCTCTACTTCTTATGATTCCCCTTGAAGTCATGATACACTCAGTGTCTCCACTCATTCATGATGACATCATGCAGCAACATTGTCATCTATTAGTACTGGAAGGATAAGATAGTCACCAAGTACTGTGACTGTAGTACTGGAAGGGTGAGATAGTCACCAAATACTGTGACTGTACTGCTGATCTGTGAGTATTGAAAGGTTAAGATATTCACCAAGTACTGTGACTGTACTGATCTGTGAGTACTGGAAGGGAAAGATAGTTACCAAGTACTGTGACTGTACTGATCTGTGAGTACTGGAAGGGAAAGATAGTCACCAAGTACTGTGACTGTACTGATCTGTGAGTACTGGAAGGGAAAGATAGTCACCAAGTACTGTGACTGTACTGATCTGTGAGTACTGGAAGGGTGAGATAGTCACCAAGTACTGTGACTGTACTGATCTGTGAGTACTGGAAGGGTGAGATAGTCACCAAGTACTGTGGCTGTACTGATCTGTGAGTACTGGAAGGGTGAGATAGTCACCAAGTACTGTGACTGTACTGATCTGTGAGTACTGGAAGGGTGAGATAGTCACCAAGTACTGTGGCTGTACTGCTGTTTTGCATGGTGCTTTTGCCTTGTTGTGGTCACCCTGCACTTTTGTGCATTGATTGGGCAGTTAAAGGTAAAATCATTTACTTCTTGTTTTAATGTCTCACTACCCAGATGTATGTGCATCAGTGATTTGTAAAGGAAAATAAATATTTTTGGCCTGACATTACTCTTGTAATAGGCACTGCATGTTTGGCCTAACCATTTTCATTTCCATGTACATTTTTAGGAAATGTCTTCAGCTATTTCACAAACAACAATGCCCGTTACATTCAGATACTTTAGTATATATTTTTTAGTAAAAGTGACTAATAAATTAATCAGTGGTGTGGAGATACAGCAGAAAAAAAGCTTTCCTCAATGCCTTCTCATGTGCTATCTCCCTACATAGTATAACTAAATTGAACACTACAGCAGGAGATTCATTCTATTTCAACCATATCTCAGAGAAGTGCAGCTCAATTCCCTCTTGCTTAAGACAAAATATGAACTTAACATATTTCAAAATATGAGAAGCAGCAACACTTTGCACACCAGTGGCCCTGCTCCTGTACCAACCCTGGCTAAGAATAATCCATCTAAACTTAAAGCCACATCTCTGTCCCCTACTACAAATTAAACTTTATATCTAACTATAACCTACTGATTTACTCCGTATCTCTTATCTGAGCCATCTTGTTACAGCACTTGCACTATATTGCATTAATATCCAGATCTGCTTGCTAACCACTCGTAATTATCTGTTGCATTCTTCCCACATAGTTGATAATACCCGACCACAGCAACCTATTGTTCTGATGTTATTCTGTTCCAGCAACCTCCTAAATTATTTTAATTATAAGATGCACAAGTAATCCACCCCTTGCTTCTGACAAAGTATTACACAAGAACAAACTTAAGTGTGTATAGATCGTATCTGCTTCTTTATGCTTGTTTACCTGCCTGGTAATCTGAACACTAGTGCGGAAAAGTCCCCCCAACAGGATTGTATTAAATTAATCCATCCTAGGTGCTCCTTCCCTGCCTCAAAGCAATAAGGAAACCTCCTGCCACCTTCTGAAGACACCCTAACTCTGCCAGCCTGCCTGGTAATCTGAACTTAGTGCGGAAAAGTCCCCCCAACAGGATTGTATTAAATTAATCCATCCTGGGTGCTCCCTCCCTGCCTCAAAGCAATAAGGAAACCTCCTGCCACCTTCTGACGACACCCTAACTCTGCCAGCTTGCCTGGTAATCTGACTACTAGTGCGTAAAAGTCCCCCCAACAGGATTGTATTAAATGTATGTTGCTCGGTACTAATTATACATTGCCATGTTGTAATACGTATTGTGCTAGTCTGGCCTCCCATGCATGCATTCTAGCAGCCTACCGTAGACCATTTGCCCTCTCCCCCTCCTGTTTTCCATAACTAAGATTATATTTACACACCAGATAGGTTTAGACTCTTCTTGCTGCTTGCTTCCTCCCTCTACCACCAAGTAGCAACTTCAACCTGACTAAACCCTACTTGTACACTTTAGTCCTGATAAGTTACTTTCTACTAAAGAGACTGTTGAATTCATCATTCTGTGACTGTATATTTCCTTTCCCTTTATGCTAAACCTCCTTCAGTAAAGGTCACCCTGTACTACCTCTCCTTAAACTTCAGAACAAACCCTCTTTCTACAGCCGTTTATCTGCTCTTCACTGATACTTTTTCTGATGTACCCACCTCTTCTGCTCCATCCTGCTCAGTTTGCCCTTCGAGCTCTCTCTGCTCCCCTACCCTGCCCCCAATTTCCACCTGCCCCTAGCACTCCTACCTTTATTCCTCCTTAACGCCTCCCCAACCTATTCACCCAATAGCTGCTCCCCTCACCAATTTCCTCCCTTCTACTTCCCTTTCAAACTCTTCCATCTGTGCTCCACCCTTATAATTACAACCCCCTCCTGTTTTTTTGCATTCCCATATAACTCCCACACAAAGATCTTATTAAAATCTTCAGTACTTTCTAATCCCTCCCTTGCTATTCAACCTCTCCTTTCCTTACTCCTACATCTTTCTTTTTCCCTTTTACCCAATATGCTCTTATCAAGGCATCATATCCTCCTACTCCCTTATCATAATTCCTCTTTATTTTGCTAGCTATAATACTTGCCCAAAATTACCCACTAAAACAACCAGCATACAGACACACCCTCACACTCAATCCTACTCCCATTTCCACTCCATCTCATCATCTCTCATCCAGCCCAACACTCATCACTTATTCCACCTGGAAATTCTCTCCTTTAAAGTTAAGACATTGTCACCCACTCTAACCTTAAAACCATCAATTATCATACCTAGTAAACCCAAATGGCTAAATGATAATACCTTTAATAACTTAGTCCAAGCTGGTGATATTCATCCTAACCCTGGTCCTACCCCTCCTTCGCCAACATCCACCTTCTATCATCCACCTCCTACCACAATACCCTAAAACTTTTTACTTTAAATGCACAATGTCTCAACAACAAAATTCACCAATTTCAAGCTTGGTTAAGTCATAACCAACCTAAGATCTTAGCCATCTCCAAAACATGGCTTAAACCCTCCATCTCTGTCTCTGAGATCTTACCTCCAGGATTTCATGCTCTCAGAAGTGACCGTGTTAACAAAAAAGGTGGCAGCTCTGCCTTAGTCTTCTCTAACCTCCTCACCATAATTCCACTCCAAATTCCAATTCCCCAATTCCAGAATATGGAACTAACTGCTGGACTAATAATATTAAATAAACACAAAAATATCTGTATTATTGCCCTATATATCACACCTGGTAATAATGTCTCAACACTCAAAGAAATTCTCTTGTGGGCTTCTACTAGAATTCACTATGAAACTTACATTCTAGGAGATGTAAATATTGATTGGAACAAAATCCTATTGCAACTCTCCCTCCCTAACAATTAACCTCCAAAACTTCTCTCAGTTAACCCTCCCCATCACCCAACCAAACAAAACCAAACCACCTGGATCCACCTTAGACTGGATCCTAGCCTCAGATCCAACTAAAATAACTTACTCTGGCACTATTCCTGATACCATTAGTGACCACCTTCCAGCCTTCATACATCGCTCAAACAACTCTACCCCACACCAGCATCAATATATCAACACTTGCAACCTCACTAACTTCAACCCCACTACTTTCTCAAACATTTTCAAACAGATGAACTGGCAAATTCTAACCACCCTTCCGCTTGACAGAGCTATAGAATACTTCAACTCTGTCTTTTTAAATACCCTAAACTCCCTTGCCCCTCCAAGACACAAAAGGATAAAAGCCAAAACTGTTCCTTGGCTATCCAAAGAAACAAAAAAATCATGCACCAAAGAGACAAAATATGGAAACTTTACCAAAGCAATAAGCTGCCCAATACACTCCTCCAATATCAACAGCTACGTAACCTTGCAAAAAATCTAATCACCAAGGACAAAAAGTACTACTACATCAAACTCCAGTCCACAAATAATAATAAAAATCCTAAACGTTTCTGGAATTCAATAAATTCTCTTCTCAATCCAGGCTCCAAGAATAACCCCTGTCCCGACCCAAGTAAATCTGACCTTGAACTAAGCTCCGAATTTAAATAATTTTTCATAGAAACCATTTCAAACCTCACCAAGACATTTCCTAACAATAACCCAACTTCTTTATACTCTCCACTTTCCAACTCACCTAACTACCCTCCCTCTCAGTTTGAGCTCAAACCCGTCTCCACTAACTTCATACAAAAGCTCTTGTCCAAACTTAAACCTTGCTCTAATGCTCCTGACAATATTCCTCCTTCATTCCTGAAATGTGCTGCTGAATGTATTGCTCTTCCAATCAGCATCATTATTAACAGATCCATAAAGGAATCTTATGTCCCTAAACTCTGGCGCTCAGCCTATATTCTTCCACTTCACAAAGGAGGCAAAATTACCACCATCTCAAACTTTCGCCCAATTGCTCTGCTCTCACCAATCCAAAATCCTAGAAAAATGCATCCACCTCCAACTCATGCCTTTTCTGACTCTAAACAACCTTCTCACTCCCACCCAACATGGCTTCCGCCCAGGCCATAGCACTATTACCGCTCTACTCTCTTTCCTTGAAACTGTCAACCAAGCCCGTGATTCAGGACATTTAGTTTCTACCATTTTACTTGATCTGTCCAAAGCTTTTGATACTGTATCCCACAAGCACCTTCTCTCTCAACTCTCCAACCTCCATCTCTCACCCAACAAAGTATCCTGGTTCTCCAGTTATCTATCCAATAGATCACAGGCAGACAAATGGAAGAACTCCATCTCTCCTTCCAACCCACCCCAACTGGAGTACCTCAGGGATCTATTCTCGGCCCCATGCTTTTTAATATCTTCATCAATAGCTTTCATTCTGCTATTCCTGACACCAAAATCATTCAATATACAGACGATTCTACCTTAGTCTGCTCTGCCTCAAACTTCTCTGAACTTCTAAACATAACCCAAATTGCATTTTCTATAACTGAAAACTGGATGTGTCAAAACCACCTCTCTCTAAATGCTAATAAATCAAGGATTCTACTATTCCCTCTTACAAAGTCCTTCTGAAGTAGTTCCCTTCGCAAATCTACTTGGTATTACCATTGATGAACACCTAAAATTTGATATACATATTCAACAAAATATCAAGAAAACCCACCAAAAGCTAGGCATGCTGTATAGGAACAATCACTTTCTCTCCAACTCTACTAGGCATACTCTGGCCACAACTTATCTTCTCCCTTCCTTATTATACGGTGCCCCTCTCCTTACCAATCTGTACTCCACTATCACCTCCAAACTAGAAACCTGCTACAACAAAATCTCTAAATTCGCCACCAACTACAAAAACTTTACTGATCACTGCCTCACCCTACATTCCCTGAATTGGCTCGAACTCCCTAACTACCTAGACTTTCTCCAAACTCACCTCTGCTCACAGAATCATATTTCACCCAACAAAATGTCCTTCCCTAACTAATCTCCTTCCCCCCTACATACCCAAAAGAACACTAAGATCTGAACATTAGAACCTAATAGCTATCAATAAACCTAAACACACTGCTGGCCAACTTCTTCTCTCTTACTCACTTGGCAAAAAATGGAATTCCCTTCCATCTGATCTAAGATCTATGCCAAACTCTGAAAACTTTAAAAACTTGCTTTTCAAACACCTGTCCTCTAAGCGGAAATGTACCTGCCTTCACCCTACCTAATCTTAGTTAAACCTTCTGCTCCCAGTGTGTCCCCTTTCTTTCTCCTGGGCTCTCTATGTTTTTGATAACACCTATAGCTACTCTGACTCAACTCAACCTTGTAAATAATGTAAATAGCATCCATTTTCAATTGTGCATAAGCAGAGTGTATATGTCTTTTATCTATCTCTCTCTCTTCTCATGTTCACACGTTCATTATTGTCAAACTCTGCACATTAGAGTGCTCCTTAAATGAAATTGTAAAATCCTGAACTCTGTTAAATACTTTGACTCCAAATGTGTTAATTCTTACTGTTGTATAATGAATATTTTATATCTTTGTACCACGTGTATTGTAAATGTATTATGCAACTTGGAGCTTTTTTGCCTGGGCCTCCACTGAAAATGGGTCATTTCAACCCAGTGGACTTCCCCGGTAATCAAACTGGAAATAAATAAATAATAAATAAATAAATAAATGTTGTCTTAGATTATTCTACACTACTTTGGCACTCACATTTGTATATTACTTTTGTACTCATTTATGTAGTCCTACAATGCTTCCCATGTTGCCATTGCATCATATTATCTATGCACTTGTTATTGTCAATGTGTTTATTTATTTATTTCAGTTGGATGACTGGGGAAGTCCACTGGGCCAAGAAGAGCCCATTTTCAGTAGAGGACTGGAAAGAAATGCTCCAATAACATGTTACAGGCAATTAGAATATACATCAATGTTAGGCAAAAAAAATATCATATTACAAAAAATATCATAGTAATATGTAATACATACATACAAGAAACAGCATAAAAATATGCAGAGCAGTTTACCATAATCACTGTAATTTTGCATGGATCTTTTCAACCTGAGCTGCTATGGAAAAGGGTTTTCATTTCCATTTCAACTTTCCCAGTAAACAAATGCAATACATAAAATAAATAAATAATGTTTATCACATAACTTGCTTAGAGGTCAGTGCACATAACCATCGGTAGCTTAAGACAATATGAGGTCACCACTTTTCAATGCTGCATGTTTAGTTTTGTGGTGTATCTTACAACAGAGTAAAGCATCAGAAATCAACTACATCTCTTATTTTTAACAGTTATCATACATTATAACCTTCTGCTGTTGAGGATGTTTTGGGTTGCTCTCTCTACATTTACTTGCATATCATTGTTTTGCTATGTTTCTAGGTGAATGTCATTTCTCTTGCAGTGTCTGCCTTACCACTGGATTGACTGTTGTTAGTTGCTGTAGTTATGTTTTGTCATCTAGTCTTGGGCTGTCTTCTTACATGTTGTTTTAATGACTCGTGTTGAACGGATCTTATAGAAGGTGGACCTTGACAACGACCAATAAAATTATTTTCATTAATCTTGATCTCAATATTGCCTTATGAGATAATATGTATTTTGATTTATTGTTCTTTGTGCAGTTTTGTAATCTTCATGTTTACTTCATTTGTCAGCTTGTCATCGTCAAGCTTGCTTGTCATTCTGTGTTGATGATTACATCTGCATTTGATTGCTAGTTATATTTATAGTTACATATTGTTTAGTATGCAATGGTAGCTTATTACCATTCAAAAATGTGCAAGCTGATTGGTCAGCCCTACCAGCGTGCCTGTTGTAAATTGACCATATACTAATAGAAAATAATTCCGGTCGCCCGGACTGTCTTCTATTAATATATGCTAAGGCTTTGCAGTTTATTTGAGCTAAGAGATCAATAGGTATGTACAAAGGGCAGAGAAATGCAAAGAAAATCAAGTACATTATCCAAAACTAAAGAAATGTACCTGATTTTCCTTGTATTTTTATCTCTGTCTAGACAGTATGGATTTCACAGGTTATTTTTTTTTTTTGTTTGTTTTTTTCCACAAAAAAAAAAAAAGAAGCAACAGAGATCTTCCATTCTCTGTTGCTTGTTTTTCAAAGCACTGATGTACTGTATAAATGTGGGATAGTAAGTCCCATATGCATGCGCAGTACATCAACAAAGTGTCAGAATGTGGAAACAACATGGAAGAAAACGACAGTGCCATTATGCAAAGACAAAGTCATTTTTTTCTTAAATAATGTCATTGTGTAATAGCAATCCCCAACTCCTGAGTGTAGTATATTGAAGATTTACCCACAGTTGCTTTTGTTTATAAACCACACCATCCATGGGTAAATCTTTATTATGCCTCTCCCACTCGATGGTTATTGTTATATTAACTTTTGTACTATTCATTATCAATATTGGACAGCTACATTTTTTGACTGAGCAGTTGTTTTTAGGTTACTTAAACAACTTAGTCTAAGACAAGTAATATTACTCTTCACACTATTTTGTCATATATTTTATCTTTAATTTATTTTCTCCCCTATTTCACCTTTATTTTTATTTACTGTCGCACATCTCTATTCTTTATTATTGTGTTTTGCAAATTTTTATTTAGTTTTGCTGGTTTATTGTTTATGTTGTCACCTTGCTTGCCTGATTACTGTGCTATTGCGTTATGTATTTATTATCATGTATTTAATACTGTTTTGCTTATTTTTCTACATGAATTGCAAAGTAGGATATAATGACTTGAGTAAACTTGGAATTGAACTTATGTCACTTAGTGAAAAAAAGTGTGCAGAGGGAAAGGGCCATTAACTAGGTTTCTCCTTCACAACAGACTGGAGAAGCTACTGTGATGCTGCATATATTGGACACCACTTTTTGGTACTTCAGGTACAGTTGATGGTCCACTCTTTCCTTGTTTAGGCCCTTGAGCTTGCTCTGATTCATTGCCATTTCTTTTTGTTACGTGGAGCAAAATATGAGATTCTTAATCATCATGTTCTGGCTACACTTTGCATTACTGTAAATGGTTTTAACAACAATGTTTGTAGTGTGGTTCTGATGGTATGTAACATTTCAGTCCTAAATGGTAATTAGAGTGCTTATTTAGCTGAAGCTGGATGGGAACGGAGGCTACTGTAACCTAAAGTCTGTTTTATCACTCTGGGTACCAACTTGTTGTCATGCACATTGGGGACCTAGGTGGTATAAATAGCATGGTACACTCAACAAGTCTACAAGGACTTTGGATAAGGCACTGCTGATTAGTGTTGCTGAATCTTTGGACCGATTCAGGCATATAGTATATAGTTACCCTTTGTGACCATTTCAGGGAGACAAAGACCATGTAATATATTTTTTATCACTGATATCTGCTATTTACAGAATTCAGTTTTACTACACTAGTAGATGTGACATAATTACCTGCATTTAACATTCTTACAGGCTGGAGATCATTGTTAGTCTAAGCCAAGTCCTGTTTGTAAGAAGAGACAATGCCTGCATGACTGGTATTTTGGTATCATTTCCTCTTTAAGCACAAGAAAACCATAATTTAATTTTGCAGGAATCATAGGGTTTGGAAAACTAATTTAGCAGTGTGGCAGGTACTACAAGACAACCTCCTCTGCTTCATTTTAAGAAATGCTGGGAAACCCTTATACTGATACAAAGAACATCATGATATTGCTGAAGCATGGGTATCATTCATGGGTGACTAAATTGCACAATACTTTGCTAGCTGTTCAGATCAGTTTAAGTAACACAGTATCTGCTACAGAGATTACATAGGACAATCCCTACTTCCTCTGTTGTGGTGTGTTTTATATGTTACAGCTCTAAAGACTTAGAAGGCTTCTGAGTACTAGAACATAATGTCTGTCTGCATTTAATGTCACTAAATATCAGTGGGATGCTTTACAGCTCATGCCAACACTTTTCTGATTCTGTGCCCAGTGCAAATAATGTCAGCACGGCTTTAAGATTTATTGCAGCCGTGTCTATGGGGAGGTAAAAGCCTTACTTTATAGCTTCCAAAAACACTAGAGAGGGCAGCGTTTTGCAGTCCTGACAGCATCTCAATGGAAAACATTAATCTACTTCCTTATACTGTATCAAAGCATTATTTGCAGTACATGTTTATCTGTTATGTCTTATTCATGTCTGAGATCTGAAAACTGGTGTGGGTCCAGGCTGGGGGATGGAGAAACTGGCCGTCACCCAGTAACAGCAGTGAGCCCTGTACAGATATCTTATAAACAGGGAATAAAATGTACAGAGTTTTGGGAAGTTAATATGCTTTTCTGCTATCAATGTTCTTTTAATAGCTTTTGATTCGTGACTAGCACACAGCACGAAACAGTGGAAGAACAGAATGATCCCAGGTCTGTGACTAATCCAGGAGCATTTATTCAAGGATTAATGGAATACTGTCAACATCTGACAGACTTAAAGTATTTCTAGTTCAGAA